>NC_072770.1:29926170-30226170 GCF_022539595.1 Amphiprion ocellaris | reverse complement strand
AATGTGGACAGAATTTTTTTTTTAAAAAGGGCAAAAAAAACAGGCTGTTAGCAGTCTCACATCTCTGTGGCCCTGTAGCTTTTGACAATCACAAGAACATTTAGTTGAGTTTAACTGCTGGTAAAAGTCTCTTGTAAAGGATGTGAGGTGTAGTTACTCTTAATAATGACTCAGTGACAGTTTATTGGGTGGTAAATATTATTCCACCGTGACAGAAGTCATTTTCTCAGCACTGTAAAACTTTAATAGCCTCTGTTCGGCTTTAAGCTAAGCCTCTGTGGGGCCTGATTTAAGTGCTGTCATTTGTGTTTTAGCCGTGGTGGGCATCGGCAGAATCAAAAAGAGTTGAAAGTTCATTTTGTGTTTCCATCTGAGATTAGAAGGGATTGAAACCAGGGGGCTGAGAATCAAAGAAAAATGTTCTAAATGACAAGAAAAAAAGGTCTTAGTTCAAGGTGTTTTGATTAGATCACATCGGCAGCTTAAGCTGGATGTTCAAACCATCTTTTAGAGCTAAAAGTTGAGCTGAAGGTACTCAGAAGAGAAGCAAAAAATGCAACCATCTCAAGATCCATCGTAGCTGATAAGGTTCAAATCAGATGAAAACAGCCTGATAAGGTCAAAAGCTGCAGAACAAGTGAAAACAGGAGCCTGACTTGAAATCGATTCTATTATCTGCAAATTCAAGGAAAAAAAAACAAGACATTTTCTAAGACTTTGGAAGTAACCAAATGTGCAATAAATGTCTCAGGTGTTACTATATTTTATCAATAACAGTAAGTTTTGTGCTTCTCATTTGAATATTTAGATAAAACAACAAAAAAAACCCAAACAGCAGATTTAAAAAGTTCTGAAAAAAGTTACCTCGTTACTTTAAATTTGCCACTTCTCAAAGACAATTAAACATTAATATTAAACACATTTGTGGCTCATTTATAGAAGCATTATTATTAAGATAATTTTTTATTTAAAAATCTTTTGAAATGGGTTAATTCTTTAAGGACAATTGCAAGCAACAGCTAATGTTTTAGGCTTTCCCTCGTAGCTTGGTTGTGTGTAAAAACAGTTGACTTATTTTATACGAATAAATGCAACAAACATACCACTTTGGAATTTTATTATCCACAGAATGAGTTTAAACTTCTTCCGCATTAGTGAATGCTGGTCATATGGTTCAGGCATATGGGTTCTGTAAAGCGTCTCGAGACAATTTGACTGTAATTAGCGCAATATAAATAAAACTGAGTTGACTTGAATTGAATATTATCATAAATACATGAATAATACTCACAATTCCCATTCCAAATTGTAAATCTATGTCACCTTTTATCTCTCTCTGCTTTTACTTTCACAGTAAATTGCTCATCGTCTCTTCAGAAGCCGGGGGTAAAACTCGTTGAACTGAGCCTTCTGACATTCTCCAATGCCTTATCAAGCCCGCGGTTCAGAGGGTCACAGGGTCAAAAAAACAGCTTGTTGATGGTGCTCATTTACGGTAAAACAACATAAAAGGTAAACTTGGGAGATGGGAGGCTTCCGTGCGTCGCCAGCAGCATGTTTATTTGTGTGACCCGAGCTGTGTTCTCTATTAGCGGCCTGCAGAGGAAGTCAGGGCCCTGCGGTCTGCTGCCTCCTGGGGAGCACAGAGGAGACGTCCATCTGTTTACCGTTAGAGGGTCGATCTGTCAACATGACCTGATCAAATAGCTATTACACATTTTGGCAGCTGGGCGCTCATGGGTGTACCGGCGTGTGTTAGTGTGTACCTGGGCGTTTGTCCTCGCTTTTTGTGAAATCGGAGGGTTTTTTGCCAGGACAACTAGCAGCGTGTTGCGAAACCGCCCGCTGTTCCATTTGTCGTACATGCATGTGTTTGCGCTGGTGTTGTGTGAGACCATGCAGAAGTTACAGCAGATTTATACTCCTGAGTTTTGTTTTGTCTGAGGCAAGCTGGGAACTATTTACTGTGCTTTAGTACCACACAGAAAATGAAATAACTGCTATGATGCTAAATGCTAAAATGCTGGTGATTCAATGTATAATTGAGGGACTTCTGAAGTCCATGGGATATATCTTGCATACATATTTATTAAAAGTTAAAAAAAACTAATGTTTTTTTTTAAGTTCATTATGATCATGTCTTTACACATTCCATAATGATTTATTATGGAAGCAATCAATTCTTAATAAAAAAAAATGACTGGATGTCACTAAAATGTCAACTAAATCACACGACCTGCTCCATGTTTTGTGTATTGATTTTATTTTTTCGTGTCATGTTTTTGTCATTCTGTGTATCTTTTTTGTCATTTTGTGTCTCATTTTGTTGTTTTCTGTCTCGTATTTGTCATTCAGTGCAATGGTTTTGTCATTTCGTGTCTCGGTTTTGTCATTTTGTGAATCGGTTTTGTCGTTTTGTGTCTCATTTTTGTCATTTTATGTCTCTTTGTAATTTTGTGTGTCGTTTTTGCCATTTTATGTCTTGGTTTTTGTCGTTTCGTGTCTCGTTTTTGTCATTTTGTGTCTTGGCTTTTGTTGTTTCGTGTCTCGTTTTTGTCATTCTGTGTCAATGAAGTGTGTTAATTCCAGATCACATGATCTGCTCCACATGATGTCATTTCCTCCTGAAGAAAAGACTGGCAAGACTCCAAGGCTTTCTGAGTTATTTAATATAAAGTAATGTGTGAGTCAAGTGTGGCTTTATCGCATTTCAACAATGTTACTACAATATCTTTATTAAAAAAAACTTTCAATTTTACTCAGTTGTATATATATTTTTGAAGAATCTCTCTGTAAAAATGCCATGTGGTTTTTGGTTATAGGCGGCCATGTTGATTTTATGCCTGAAAACAGAAAAAATGTCAACTATGTTACAAAAGGTCCCACAATTACATATTGACCATGGTTTTTGGTAGGTTTAGTGTTTACTCTGTTCACCTCTTTAGACAGGAACACTTTTTGAGCCATGTCTTCTGATGGAGACATACAGTAACAGTAAATAAACAGCTAAACTACCTAAAGATTGCTTTGATTTACATAGCTGACACACTTTCCTTTGTAGACTTGACAAAACAACATGATTACATCTGAGATCTCTTCCAAGCTCTGAGCTTTTTCCTTTCTTTTGTTGGCCTTTCCAGGGTATTTCATGCTACTGCCAGCTGCTAGCCTCTCTTTCGGCAATAAATTACACAACTTGTTGGGCTTGAGGGACCATCTACCACTTGGGCTTCAAATCGCTACTACTCAGCCATTTTTAATAGATATTCTCCTTTCTGAGTGTCAAAGACTGAACGTTTGTCTACGTTTTTGACAGCAGTCTTTATTTGAGTCTAGAGAAGGAATATGGGCTATGGAAAAAACTCAAACTTATTTTAGTTCAGGGGCCACATTAAGCCCAATTTGATCTCAAGTGGGCCAGACCAGTAAAATCACAGCATAATAAGCTATAAATCATGACAACTCCAACTTTTTCCTTTGTTTTAGGGCAAAGAAGTACATTCTGAAAATGATCACATTTCAGGAATTATCTTTTTACAAAACATCATGAACAACCTGAAATTTCTTGAGTTCAATTTCAGCAACATTTTGCCTCAGTTTATCATTTACACATTACAACTTACAGATCACAGTGTTTCTACAAAGGAACAAAATATTTAGTCACAAGTATCTGGAACTGAATGATACCACAAAGTAAAATACTATATCAAAAAAACAACAAAACAAGACAAAATATTACAGAAATCAGACGCAAAATGACCAAAACGAGACACAAAACAACAAAAAATTAGACAACGCGAAACAAAACAGGCAAAAAATTAGACAAAAAAGTTACAAAGTGACAAAAAAACGACAAAAACAAGACAAAAAAATTAGACAAACAAGACCAAAAATGACAAAAGCAAGAAACAAAACAATAAAAAAGTAGACTAACAACACAAGTGAGAAAAAACCCCAAAAACAACGAAAACGATACAAAACATTGAACAAAGCCAAACACAAAATGACAAAAAATAAGTCAAAAAACACAAGCAAGACAGAAAGGAAACACAAAACGACAAAAACATGAGACAAACAACAAAATTCAGACAAGTTATTTTAAATTTATAGTTTTACAAATTTATAATTTTCAGTTAATGCCTTCTCTGTAATTTTTACACTTTGCAAAGTCATCCAGCGGGTCAGATTGGACCCTCTGTAGGGCCGGTTTTGGCCCACGGACCACATGTTTGACACACCTATTTTAGACAACGGGAGAAATGAAGTGTTTGAGAAAATATGAGCAGGTGAACTATCATTAAAAACATCCTTAGCTGCAGCTCTAGTTTTCTGAGAGAAATAAAAGTGATGATTTTATCAGTATTATCATGTTGTCTCTGTTGCTCTAAGATACATACAGCCTCCTCTCCTGCAAAACAAGCCACAGTGGCAGAGCTTCAAAGGTTTAAAAGGTTGTAAAGATTTTTTGAAACTATGACATTTACATAATCCTTCACAAATAACTCTGAGACAAAGTGAAAGGAACGTCACAGCGATGCCCCAGGTCAATATCTTACATGCTAACAGAAGGCTTAGATGTGAACAAGGTCCATCATTATTGATCTATCTATGTATCTATCTATCTATCTATCTATCTATCTATCTATCTATCTATCTATCTATCTATCTATCTATCTATCTATCTATGTATCTATCTATCTATCTATCTATGTATCTATCTATCTATCTATCTATCTGTCTATCTATCTATCTATGTATCTATCTATCTGTCTGTCTGTCTGTCTGTCTGTCTGTCTGTCTGTCTGTCTGTCTGTCTGTCTGTCTGTCTGTCTGTCTATCTATCTATCAGGCCTTACTGCTACATTTGTTACATATTCTTCCATGTTTATGTTACTCACTAAACTTGTACTTCTGCATTTTTTTTGCATTTCTATTCATTAAATAGTTTGGGGACGTTCGTCACTTCCATGTCGTCCTGATCAGGACTTAAAGCACCGTTTTTGACTGTCCTTTTCATGCTGTTTTTTTGTTTTTGTCGCCACCGGAACTCGTATCTTGGGCACAACAGCATTCCCCTCTTCAGATATCACACCGTGTACACATGCTGCGTGTTGACTCTCATACAAGGCCTTTACTAGCACGGACCTTGACGTATTTGTCCCCTCTGCCTGTTCGGCGACTGACACAGATTCAATATTGCCATCTTGTTTGGCATAATCACAAGCACTGAAGTCAAAGCCTTTGACGGACGCATAAGCACACAAAAACACAAACAAGTGTTATAACACAGGAGTAGCTTCACCTTTGGTTTCTCAATCGGCCTCTTTGCTTTGGAGAGCTGCCAAGTGTCGTTCACCTGAAATGTGTGTAGAGATGAACTCAAAACAAGTGTCGTTTGTTGGTTCTGTGGGTGCAAAGATGTGGAGACGGGGTTTTGGAAGTTCAGAGAAACTGCGAGAAATGGCCTTTAAAGAGCCAGATTTTCTACCTTTGGCTAGATTTTTCCGTCTGTTTCCAGTCCTGATACGACTGGAGGCAGGCTGTAAAATATTAAACTGTTCCTTTAAAGCTCTGTCTTCAAGGTCCATGTACAAAATATAATGCATCTGAGATACACTCTGTAACATTCAGTATCCATGACTGCAGCACAGAGTCGCAAAACAGCTTTAGTTAATACTTAGTGTCAAACAAGACTAAACTAAGCTAATTCTTGCAGTCAAAACTGAATCCTAATTGGTGCACAGAAGTATGTGACATTTACTACCAGTCTACTTCAAACCAGTGGGGGAAAAAAATTTGAGAAAAACACATATGGGGATCTCTTTTGGGAAAACATCAAAAGACAACAAAGAAAAGAAAACAGAAAATAATGCGTTCTTGTCGGCTGATTGTCAAAAATCAGTCTACAGGGCCTATAAAATGAAAGCAACAACCTTAAATCATTAAATCCTCAACAGGAGCTACAGATTAAAACATTTATCACCAGACCATCTGCAGCTTTTTTCTCCCCACTACGTGGTAGTAAATAAGGTAATATATAGAAGCTCAGTTGTGTTGCTTCGACTGAGTCAGCAGGGGTCTGTCCTGCTGAGTGAGTTGTTGACTGATCTTCTGCTGATTGAATCTATCAACGCAAAACACACATGGGATTGGTATGCATCTGTGTGTGTGTGTGTTTCTTAGAGAAAGCCATGAGGCTCTTTGAAAGTTAGGCTGTTTGTTTTTCTCCCCCCAAAAACACCAAAGAATGTTGTGGAAATGCCATCCATGCCACACCACCCCTTTGTTTATTATTTGTTTAGTGACATTTTTAAAAGAATCTATAATGTCAGAGGCCATGTTTGCGTTCAATACAATGAGGGGCTATAGTGAGTTTGACCTTTTGTCTTGAGGTGAAGCAGTTCGTTTAAGAAGCTTTTGGAACTCAGTGCCAGCAACTAGGAAGACAAATACCAGTTTTTCACGTGTTTAAATTGAAATGAATGTGTAGAAAGTATGTACACCTGCATGATTATTCTCACAAATTCTATATAAACTGTGCTTCTTCTGGAGGGCAACAGTGTGCAGTTACATCACTTTTGCCAAGTGTGCTGGGATGCAAAATATGGCCAAACACTGACAGAAAATGGATGCACCGACATCTGTTTCCATTCTACATGATCGGGTAGTTGGACATCTGACAGTTCAGTTCAGTTATATTTACACCACTGTTGAAAAGTTTGGGGTCATTCAGGCTATTTCATGTTTTCCATGGAAACTCATACTTTTAATCATGTGCTAGCATAACTGCACAAGGGTTTTCTAATCATCAATGAGCCTTTCAACACCATTAGCTAACACAATGTAGCATTAGAACACAGGAGTGATGGTTACTGGAAATGTTCCTCTGTACCCCTATGGGGATATTACATTAAAAATCAGCCGTTTCCAGCTAGAATAGTCATTTACCACATTAACAATGTCTAGACTGGATTTCTGATTAATTGAATGTTATCTTCATCTATTAAAAAAAAAAAAAAAAAAAGATTTTCTTTCAAAAATAAGAACCCCAAACTTGTTAGTGGTAGTTTACATATCAAAAATTTACAACAAATGCCATCTCAATGCACCTTGCAATTTTTTTTACATAAAAATCCAGTAAAATTTAATTTGAACTCCCTTTGAGCAAGCACTTGACAACAATGGAGGGAAATAAACTTGTAATTGTCTTAGGTCTTGTTCTGTATATTGTTTAATTTTGAAATTCCTTGACCTTGCGTGTCTCTTGCTATTCTACTTCCTCCACTTGCATATGGTACCCTCACCTGCCTTATTTTACTTCAATTTATTTATTTATTTTTAATCAGTTCTTTAGTTATACACAAGGAGTTTTTCTTTGGATTTTTTGTGTCCTGGTCATCTTCTGTTTTCTTCCCAGCTATTGTTAACTGAGTTCAGTGTTGATTAAAATCCCTGAATCCCTCCTCCCCAGTTGTACCAGGCTCAGGAAGGGCAGCCATCTGGGTTGAGGGTAAAGGAGAGAACACATGACAACAGATGGAGAACAGACAAACAGTGCCTAACGGAACAATAAACAGTTTGGAGGTCGATGAGACCAGTAACTACAGCTCCAGATCCAGAGACACCTGCAGAGAGGACAAAACACAAACTACAGGAGAAAAAGAGTTCATGACATGCAATGGTGACGTTTAATTGTATGGAGAGAGAGAAGGAGAGGAAAGTAGAGAGGAGGTGGAACAGATAAGAGATGGCTCAGAGTCACCTGAACCAGCACTAGCTTTATCAAAGAGGAAAGAGTCGTATCATTGCCTTGATTTCTCTGTTGCCATAGCCTGGTTTTGGCTGCACTCTGCATTATCTACATTCCACAGCAGAGCAGGCTAAAGCACCACTGCAAAGATCTTAACTCAAAAATAGAAAAGTAACATGCATTAAAAAAGTGCTCGCGTGTCTTTTCCTGTTCCCATATCACTGCAACTGTACTGCATCTGAACTCTGACCAGCCCAAGCCTCACCAATAACATTTTTAAGTTTAAGACTGAAGAAAAATTACAGTCTGTTATGCCTATAATTTAAAGCCCTCTCTGGTGAGAAAATTTTTTATTGTTTGTGCATCTGGTGTTTTTTTATATGCTAGACGACATGTCATGAGGAAAATAAGTAGTTAATGTCGTGGCTTACCGTTCCCACCTCCCAAACACACGTGACAAACCTAAAGAACCAATTCAGTCAGCATATGGGCTGACACTTTCTATATATTTATTCTTCTTCAAAATCCTACTCCAGTACTTTAATATTATAGAGCTTGAGCTGCTGTGAGTGAAGAGAGAGACAAGGACTACATAGATCTCTGTATTTTATAGAAAGCCATGGTGTAGAGTAATCTCAGTTTTCAATGAGATTGCCTGTCTGTTAATAATAATAAGATTGACTCTTACAGATAATGGAGTTCCATGCTTACCCTGGTGGAGTACACCCCACGATGTCAACTTCACTGCTCATCCAGAATTGTAGGAAGGTCCTGTAAGACAGGACAAGACGAGACAAGATGAGACAAGATGAGACATGACAAGACACAACAAGACAAGACAAAACATGACAAGATAAGACACAAGACAAGACATGACAAGACAAGACACGCCAAGACAGGACAAGAAAAGACACAACAAGACAAGACAAAACATGACAAGATAAGACACAAGACAAGACATGACAAGACAAGACACGCCAAGACAGGACAAGAAAAGACCAGATAAGACACGACAAGACAAGATAAGACACGACAAGGCAAGACACAACAAGACAAGACAGGACAAGACAAGACAGGACAAGACAAGACACGACAAGATAAGACATGACAACAAGATAAGGCACGACAAGACAAGGTAAGATAATATATGATATGATTTGCATTATTACTATTAGTATAAAAGAAAAAAATAACCAAATATACATATATATAAGTACTATGAATCTAAAAAATAACTTCTGTGCAATAATTATTACACATCAGTGGTATTGCACAGTTTTTTAATGAATAGAAATACTGATAGAGTATCATTATTGCACAGATTGTCTTTATTGCACCAATTGTACTTAAGTAGAGAACTAATGGGACAGCATACACTATTGCATATGTAACAAAATAAATATTGCACATGGTTTTTAGAGAGCAAAATATCCATAATACACAGAGTGTATTGATATTTTACCAGAGAGATATATGACAGCATTGTCAGTTTTTTTTTGGTCTACTGGGAGCAGTGCTGGTTGTACAGTATTAATAGCAGCAGGAAGGAAGGACCTGCAGTGTCTCTCCGTCACACACTGTGGGTGAAGGAGCCTGAAGGAGCTGCCCAGTGATGTTAAAGTCTCCTGCAAGGGGTGGGACATATTCTCCAACACAGATGATAGCTTTTCCATCATCTTCCTGTCCTTCACAGCCTCCATTGGATCAAGGGGGCATCCCATGACAGAACTGGTGTTTTTTTTCCAGTTTCTTGAGTTTCTTCCCGTCTGCTGTATAAATCCTGCTGCTTCATCGTATCACCACGTAGAAGATGGCTGATACCATCACAGAGTCAAAAAAGGACCTCAGTAGCGTGCCCTGCACTCCAGAAGACCTGAGTCAACTCAACTCAACTTTATTATTTGTCCCTTCAAGGGCGATTTGTTATACAGCAACTTAGACAAGCACTCACAATAAGCAAACAGCAAGAAATAAATTTTTTGTTTTGTTTTTAACAAGCAAAAACCAAATAAAACAGTAAAAATGCAATGAAAACCATAAAATGATAAAATAAAATGAAAACAACGAATATCACATGAAACATAAGATAGACAGGGACATTAGCAGCAATCTTGGTCATTCCTGTAGTGAAATGTAGTTCAGTGCCAGCAGTTGGCAGCAGCAAGACAGAATAAAGTCAAGTTAAAACAGGATAAAGTACATCGCAGTACATGATAAAGTACAGCAGCAAAACGCACACTTTATTACCGCCTCTTCTCGGCATTTACAACTCAGATAGAGGTAAGCACAAATTAGAACTTGCACCTGTTTTTTGTGGCCTGGGGTTCTGCCAGACGAAGGCCAGAGGGGAGCAACTTACACTCCTGGGTAAGAGGAAGAGTAGCATCCAAAAGAATAGATTCTGCTTGTCTTTTAACTTAAGAAGAAGAAAATGTCTTCAAGACTGTTAAAACACACTGCAGCTACTATAGAGGCTACTTTTACTATCCTCCCGAGGGAGTTCTTGTCGCCAAGGTTACCATACAGCATATGATAGAAAAGATGACTGACTGGATGAAGGAACAGTAGAAGAGCTTCATCAGAATAATCGCTGCTGATCTTTTTTAACCAGCATTTCACAGTTTAAATCAAACTTGAGTTTGCTGTCAGTTACAGTACCCAGATATTTCTATCTCCTCAGCAGATAGAGTCTGCTCTGTTCTTTTCTGTAGAGCATTGATATTGTCCGACCAGTCCAGTTTATTGTTCAGGTGAACACCCAGGTACTTATAAGATGTCACCATCCCAATGTCCATTCCCAGTAATGCAGAAATAGTACTATTGTTATTAACTGTGGTATTAGGGATGTATACCATATATATATTTTTTATTTTGTAGTTCTTTTGTTATAATTACACACAGTTTGGTCTGCCTCCTGTACCCCTATGTGCACTACTGGCCACCCCATGGCACCCTATAAATGTATTTTTCTCACCTTACCTCTCCCCTTTTGTTATGTGTTCAGAAAGAGAGGTAAGCGATTGTGCAGTTGTGATTTGTGTTTTAACTCCACTTGTGAGTTCACTTTCCATTTCAGATATGTGTATTGTTTGATTTTTGTAGGAGCCCAAATTTATAGGACAGATGAATTTGTGTGTTTTTTTTTTTTTTTGACTGCTGCAAAGATAGAATAAACGGAGATCGCCCCCAACCAGATATATGTGTCGGAGATCATCACAACGCAGAGAAAGAAGCCGCCGGTTACACCTGGATGCTCACTGATGTTGGCTGAGTGGGTTTGGACCTGCAGAAGTCCACTGGGTAAGATCAAGTGATATCATGCCTCCCACTTTAGAATTTCAAGCTGTATTTTTCTGAAGACAGTGTGCTAATAGCTGTCCAGCAGCTGATTGGTTCTCCAGGGAAGTGCCCCAAGTAGCTGCCCGTCACTCAGCAAACATGGAGACAAACAAGATTCACTTCACAAGATAAGACCACTGGTCACCTCAAAGCTGGAGATGATCCCGGTGGGTAAGAAACTGGCTGCAGATACAATGCAATAGACTTTATTGTCCCACTTGGGGAAATTTGTCACGGACTGTGCCATCAGTGCCTCAACAACCACAATGACAACAATCAATGCCATCTCAACAACAACAACATAACAGTATTGCACATAGCCCATGACATTACACATAACACATACATGCACCATAGTAGAAATCACCATAATAAAAACACTATAAAAACGATTGCACAATCTTCAGCCTCAAGCAGCATGGTTCAGGAATGTGATGGACGTTGGAACAAATTGTAACCAAGTTAGGACTGGTGAGGGTCTTCTGGTTTCTTTTAACATGGAACCGACAACACCACCTAGGGACTTTCACCCTGAGAATGTTAACAATCCTGCCTCTCAACAGAGGGTTTCCCCTACTAAACACAGGTATGTGCACAAATGAATACAGAGGCGTGTTTAGAAAAATATAAATACAATTTTTATTCTGGTACAAAAATGTTCTGCACACACACTAATGTTACTATAAATGCAGTTATTAAAACTGACAGTCACACAGGCCCTACACAGCTATGGAGGGGAGAAACCTGACTACTGAGCCAGAGAACACAGCCACGGCAACCTGAGGATAAACACACAGTAATGTTAATATAAATGCAGTTATTAGAAATGGAGGTCACACAGGCCCTACACAGCTATGGAGGGGAGAAACCTGACTACTGAGCCAGAGAACACAGCCACGGCAACCTGAGGATAAACACACACGGGGAGAAACGAAACTAAACTCGAACGGCAAAACAACTACAAACTAAAAGAAACAACAAAATAAACAAGCAAAAAGACAAGGCAACAGAGGCAAAACTGTAATGAAACAAAGAAATGTTTAACCACAATCAAGCAACAGAACGATAACAATAAACATAAACATTTTGGTTACCTCGGATGTCCGACCCTACACACGCATGACGCCGCCGATAAGCAGAGACACGTCAGCAGACTCTGCACTGCAGCCACAGAAGACTGGTCTGAAAAGAAGAAACAATATTAATACAAATCTAAAGCTTACCAGTGTTTCGCGTGCTGCACAGTGCCTACCTGTCCAGGAGTGTTCAGGAGTATACTGGAGCTACGTCCGTCAATCAATTTGAACCCCCTGCTGCAACGGCCAAACCAATCATTAGTTCCCCCACAGCTGTATGGCTGATGGCTAATCGGCTGGTCACAAAATGAATTCTTACAATGGTTGAGTTTGCAGCTGGGGACTCTATATCATCTGTCCGAGGGTAGGAGCTCGTTCTAAGTTCTAAGTAAAGGATATGTGATGGTTCAGTCGCTATCCTCTGGGCTTGCCTGAGAACACTTTGTTGATAAATGGACTGCAAGGATTGGTAGTCACTTTTTCCCATCGCCTTCATGGCCGTGTGCACAAACGAGCCAGTTTGGTTTTCAACTTTACAGTAAGGTTGCCATACCAGGCTGACATCCCGTATCGGACCAAGCTCTCCAGTGCCGCCTGATAAACTAAGAACATGATGCTTTTGTCCACACCATACAGTCTCAGCCTGCGCAGGAAGTACAACCTTTGCTGTAAACGGGAACACATGCTTTCCACATAGACGTTCCAACTAAAATAGCGGTCTAAGTGAACTCCGAGATACTTGATGAGCAAGAGATAGAGCTACAAGTGCAGACTCTGACGGTGTCCCAGACAAGTAGGACATCTCCACAGAACAGGACATGGATTGTTGGAATCTATGTTTGGAGAAACCACCTTGTATTTGGTGAAGTGGTGTGATACCTGTTCAACAACTTCTCTGAGAGATTACAGTGGAGCACATTCAGTCACTCGGGTTGACAGGTGGGACAGGAAGCAGGGTTCCACAGTTCCTGATGATTATGAGGAAAACAGTTTCTGTCCCTGATGCGTATTGTCCAGATATGCTACAGCATCCAAGAATGGGAAATCTGATGTCCGCTTCTGTTTCACATCCAACAGCTTGTTTGATGTTTGGGAGTAAAGCTGTTGAAATATGAAAAAAATGTCATAATATGCATTTATTGCTTGTTTTTGCTTCATTAAATGCATCTGATATGTAAAACCTGTGCATTTCAGTACATTTGGCTCCTCCCAGTGGCAGAGTAAAGAAACACAGTATTTGTTGTTGCGATGCTTCACATATTACACAAAACCTGATAATCATAATATATCAAAGAGCTGCATGTAACACAATGCAAAATGGTAGCATCCGAAATGAACAGGCAGAGTAGATGCAGCCACTCTCTTCTGTGTGTGTTCATGTACCTCCTAAGCTGGAGTTTATTATTATTATTATTATTATTATTATTATTATTATTATTATTATTATTATTATTATTATTATTATTACCTTTCTTTAACCAGGTTTGTTCCATTGAGATCCAAAATCTGTTTTACAAGAGAGATCTGGCCAAGAACAACAGTACATACAGTTAAAAACAACAGTTTTAACCCACAATCACATTTAAACATAGACATAAACAATACAAATAATTAATTTTACACCATTAGTTAAAATAAAACATTTGCTCTCAATTAAAACATTTGCACGCCAAAGGCCTGGATATGATTGGGTTGATCATAGCCTTAAATGCATTCAGAGATACCAGACTTTGGAGTTTGAGTTCTGACTGCAAAATGTTCCATGTAGTTGGAGCAGCAAATCTAAAAGCATTCTTCCCCATTTCCGTTCTGACCTCAGGAACAGTGAAATGCAGAAAGTCCTGCGAGTGGAGGATGTAGGCCCTATTATGCCTGATTAAAGGAGATGATAAATAAGAGGGGATCATCTCAAGAATAGCCTTATAAATCAAGATGTACCAATGCTTGAACCTGCGGACATGTGAAGAGGGCCAATTTACTTTAGAATACAAGACGCAGTGATGTGTTAAAGCTCCACAGTTTGTAATAAACCTCAAAGTGCCATGATGGACTCACACACTACTCAGTCAGTGAATAAGAAAAAGGATTTTACAAGTGTACTGTAATGATGATCCACACCTTCTAGAGAAAGTGAAAATCTCACTTTGCTGTTGTGGAGGATAAAGAGTGCTGCTATTAACTCACATTTTCCATTCCATGTGATCAGACGGAGATGACAGAAGAGCCCAAGCAACCAAGAAGAAAAAGAAAACACTATCAAGCATCTGTCTATCAAATACCCGCTGCTATTTAAAGCTAGTAATAGGCTGTAAAAACAACAACAACAACACACTCAGTGTCTCCCACACGAGAACGGGCTGTACCAAATTTGACCACAATTGTTTCATCAGCTTAATTTAAAAGTAAACTTTGATTTTGGACAAAAATACTGTGAAACCACACAGAGATTCTATACATTGAGGCTTTTTATGCACAGCAAATACAGCAGGCCCACTAATGTCAACCACAGTGGCCTTTTTTTTTTTAACTGAGGGTTTTTGCACATTACAGAACATGCACCTGTTATTTTGCTCATAATAACACAAAATACTGAGAATGGAACAGAAATGCAAAGAATAATGTGTATGACATCAACTTGCACAGCACTGTAGACTCTGCAAATGTTTCTGCAAACTGTGAAAGATAAATTTTACCCTGTCAGTTTAACTACGAAGAGGACAGCTGCATTGATTTTTATCACTTCCAGTATTACTACTGCATCATCTGCCATGGGTTGGTTTACGAGAGTATCACTACCACCTTGTAAAATACTGCTGGGACTAATAAAATCTTTCATACAAGATCTTTTGTGAGTGTAAGTTCAAAAATGTTAACAGCAAAATAAAGTGAAAGAGTTAAACTATAACAGTGCACCAGATATAACAGGATGTATGTACTGTATGTGTGATTAAAGTAGAGCTACATGTAGTGGAGTACTCAAGCAATGCTCACCTTAAACATGCACTTACTTGCACAGTACCTGGATAAATGTACTTTTAGTGGCTTTGTACCCCAGTTGCTCACACACTTCGCTGTTACTTAGACAAGCAGCGCCCTCTGCTGTTTATGACTAACAATCAACACAAAGCAGGGCTGCTTGTAAAAAAGTGTTAATCATATGATTTTCCATTAATTTCCACATTTAAAAACGTGTTCAGAGTCAAACTGCCATGACAGTATGAGATACCCAATCACATCAAAGAAAATGCTTACAAGAAATGGTCCCCAAATAGAGTTGGTATCTACTTTTAAATATCTAGGATCTTTAGTTGATGACCATTTTACTTTTAAGGAGCACATTCAATATATGGTAAAAAAATTGAAACACCTATTAGGATTTTATTACAGAAATAAGTCTTGCTTTTCTTTTTGTGTGAAACAGAAGCTGTGTGGAAACAACCTTTTTGCCTGTTCTTGACTACGGAGGTATGTTGTATATGAAGCCTTCTGCTGGTTGTCTTAGCATGCTGGATAGAGTGTACCATGGGGCGCTGAGATTCATTATCAAATGTGGTCCCCTTACTCACCATTGTGAGCTCTATTCTAAGTTAACTGGACATGTGTAAGTGCCCAACGTCTCATTCATTGGTATGTGTTTATTTACAGAACAATTCTGGGTATTGTTCCTTCCTATTTGTCTTGTCTTTTAACAAGGAAACATGGAAGTCACAATCTCCGATCGATGGATACTCTGCAATTTGTCGTCCCCAAAGTACGATCTGAACAGGGCAAGAAAGCATTTAGGTTTTCTGCACCTGATGCTTGGAATAATTACAGTCTAAACTTCAACTTCAAGCCCTTGTTACACTGAATGAGTTTAAAGTTCTGGTGAAATCATTACAGCTTAACTTGTCTTTGTGAAAGTGTTATATGTGAGCAAGTTTAATGTTGTTAATTTTATCTGTTGTTTACTGTTTTTGATGTGACTATGCTGTTGCCCTCTTGGCCACGTCTCCCTGGTAAAGTAGACCTCTGATCTCAATGGGACTAACCCAGTTTAAATAAATGCTAAATAGATTAAAAAAAACAAAACACCTGTACCGTACAATGCTGTTAAACATACAGATTACTATCACTGTCTGCACCGAAAATCATTTTCTTTTTAACAATACTGAGGACAAGTAAAAATTAAAAACATGTTTTTTTAAAAACATTTTTTCTTCATGACAAGATGATTTCATGACGTGATTTTGACATGTCAAAGCAGATAAAGCACAAGTTCATAATCAAATTGCTGATGGTTACTGTATCTGTGACAGTTTCAGGATCCTTTTATTTTCCATCACGGCTGAATGCTTAAAGAGAACAGAGACATTGTTCAAGTATTAGTTTTTTATTAAAGAGTAACTGCACACTATTAAAAGTCAAATTTAAAGCTTTTTTGACTTAACCAAGCAAAATTTATAATTCTTTCCTTAGTAGAACAAATATATATTATAGTAATCTTTTACTACTTTAATACTTTCTAACATAAGAGTTTGCATTATCTGACAACAATAACAATAATGTGCTTGTACAGGGGTTTTAACAGGTTGCAGTCAATGGAAGTGAATGTTAAAAATGTCTTTTCTTGATTTTTTTGTCTTAAAAATAATTAAAAGTGGACAAAAATAACAGTGCTCGAACCTAGTTTAAAAAAATAAACACACCACAACGATGACAAGTGACTGAATCATGCTTCATTGAGCTCATAGGAGCAGATTCATGCAATGTGTAAACCTACGAATTATTCTCTGCGCTTTAGGCCTACAGGAGCTTTTCCATTCTGATTATTGTGACTTTGGCCAGCGATACAATCCAGGAGGGAGCCTCTGTTTTGGTGTGTGACACCACAATGCTGAACCCCAGTTTGTTGTACAGGGCCACAGCAGCCATCTGGGTGGAGCTAGTCTCCAGCACCACCTTGGAGAATCCTCGTTCCTTGCAGAAATTAATCACGGTCTGAGCCAACCTGAGGCCCAGACCCAGGCGTCTGCACTGCTGTGAGATGATCATTCTGAACAGCTCCCCATGTTTTTCCTTCCTGCTGTGTTTTGCCATTACAGCCACCATACCGAGGACCTGCGGCCTCCCATCAACCTCAGCCTCAGCCACCCAGAAACAGTCATCTGGTCTGCTCAGATAGTTTCCAGGGATGTCCTGCATGTCTGTCCGAAGTCTCTCTCTGACGTAGCTGTCATAGAGCTCATAAGAGCAGTAGTAGATGAGGCCCACCCATACTGCAGGTAACAGCACAGCCCCCAACACAGAGCCAAGGAGGTGTCCAGCAACACACAGAGCCAGGGTGACGGCGAGGTAGAGAGGGCTGGTCATGGCGTTGCGGAAACATGGACCGATGTGCTCCCGGATGCCGATGCTGAACAGGGTCAGCACTGTATCCTTATCTGAGGGACGATACCGACGGATCACCAGCTGCATGACAAGAATAGCTGCAGAAAACAAAAAATATATCTGAAATTTTGAAACTTAATTTCACTTAGGCTAAGATAAGATAGGACAAGATAACAGAACATAACAAAAGATGAGATACTATTAAACTGAATTTAAACCAAAAGAAATTCTTGTTTTCAGACATTGCTTAGAAAATTTAATGTCACCACACAGGGCAAATTGTTACACTTGTTTGTATGAGTGAAAGACATAAATATACCATATATCTATGGCTAATCTACCCACAAGATTAGCCATAGATATATGGTATTAGAATAGTGTTACTTTTAAACTGACAACTAAGTAAGGAAAGTATGGTTTTACCTTGCTAGGTAAAACGCTATTCTAAAGTAGGAAACGACGAAATGAACATAATCCAACTAGATATATGGTATGTTTTGCCCCTGGTTCTCCCCTGACCTGGCTGACTTGATCCTTCAGAAAAACATCTCATGGCGGAGAGCCAGGTTCTCCCAGTCTCCTGGCGACTGGCTTGCCTTTAGGCAATACAGGAATAAAACCATGCAGGCAATGAGGACAGTCATGGAGAGGCTAGTTCACAAACACCTAAGCCATTTCATTATCTTGAGCTATATATTGTCAGATTTGCACACAGGTTTCAGAACTGGCCATACCACTATCCTGAACATCCTTGATGACGTCTTTACCGCTATGGACAACAAGCAGGCCAGCATAACCACCTTCATAGACCTATCTATATAAATGATGTGGCCAAAGCTACTGGTGCCTCCTGGAAGACACCTCTACGCTGATGACACCATTATTTACTCCACTGGCCTATCACTTCACTCTGCTGCATCTACCCTCCAACTCAGGCTTACTTCAATCAAGGAGTCTTTTCATGACCTTCGCTTGTGCCTCAGTTCCAAGAAAACAAATGTATGCTATTCAACCGGACAAACTGTGTCTTCAGCCCCCCCCAAAGATCACCTGTGCAGATGGCTCAGATGTGGAGTTTGTCAACTCCTACAAGTACCTTGGTCTCTGGATGAACTCTTCACTCTCTTTCATTCCTCATATCATTATTCTACAGGATAAAATCAAATCTAGACTGGAGTTCCTTTACCGTAATAAGGCCTCCTTTACATACTCTGCCAAAAAAACTCTAGTGAAGCTGACCATCCTTCCCATGTTCGACTACGGCAATGTCACCTATAAAATGGCCCTAAGTACACCTTTCTCCACCCACCACTGTGACCTTTACAAACTGGTGGGTTGGTCCTCCCTTTACACCAGGTGACTCCAGCACTGGCTTTTACTCATCTGCAAGACTCTGTCAGGGAAGACGTCTCAATACCTCTCCAACCTCCTACACCCTTCCCATAACAACTACCACCTGAGGTCCAGTGATCTCATAACACTCTCTATCCCAAGGTTTGCACTGTCTCTGGCCGGAATTCCTTTCACTTTGCGGCAGCAATCAATTGGAATGAAAACCTCCAAAAATCTCCGAAACTATCATTTCTTCCAGAACTTTACATGTTTAAGCAGAAGCTGCTGCAGGCCCTTGCTAACTACTGCACATGCTGACCGTTTTCACTGAATTGCTAGCATTAATTTAGGCTGTTTTTAATCTCAGGTTAAACACTTGTGCATCCTTTTTTGTATATGTATTGTTTATTAGTTATCTTTCTTCTGCTGGGGCCTCTTGCCAGGTCATCCTTGTAAATGAGAAATTGTTCTCGACTGATCTTACCTGGTAAAATAAAGAATCAATAAACAAGATCATCTTTCAAATATTAACTGTGTGACAGCCCAAGTGCTGTACTGCTTGCTCAATTATTTACTTGAATATCTATTTTATTGCCACTTAATACTTTACACAGGGGAACACTGCACTTTTTACTATGCTATAGGTGAAGTTATTAGTTACTTTACAAAAGTAAAATGTTTGCACACAAGCATGAAATATCATGCTTTCATATAAATTAAACAGAGTGGAATTCATTAGTTGAAGGACAGAAAATTAGGTATCTGTTGAGGTTTGGACACTCTTACTTTAGGCTCTGGGTAACTTTGACAAGAATCTTCAATCATTTTATTTTCAATACAATTAGCAAGCTGATCCATTATGAAAACAATTAGTAGTTGCAGCTCTGCTAACTGCTTAAAAAATGCTAGTTTAACACATGTGAAATTCAATAATCTTACATATAACAGTAAATCTGTCACAGGGTTCTTACACTTATATTTGTCTGATTATCCTTAAATATCTGTAAATAAGTGACAGTTTAACATTTTTATTGGAGTCTTGTTTATGTTGTGGTTAAAACCGACTAGCCCAAACTGTAAGAGAACAGAACAGTGGTCATACCATGAACTAAATTAAGGCTAACATCATGATTTAATCAAAGATACATAAGTTTTCACCAGTTGAACTACTACAGACTTAGTGTTGGCTAACTTCACTGGACCACAAGCCTGTTTATGTGCCAGAAACCGCTGTTTAATTCATTCAACACTAATACCTCATTCAGCGACATGCTGCACAGTAACACCATATTTTACAGAAAACTGATGCTCTCTTACTTGCACAGATTGCCAGTTAACAGTCCAGATAACAGAGGAGAAGCTGTGTGAACCAGCGAGAAAGTTCAAACACACAACCAGGACACTTATCGATGATCCTTAAAGCCTTCTCCTGGGTTTATGTTGGGTCAAAGTACAGCCATAAAAGACACTTAAGACACATAATCAAACATGGTCGAAGGAACTGTTATTTTTCAAAGTGACCATTTCGATCACGGTGGCAACCAAAGACGCTCAGTGGCAATCACTTGTTGCTGGGCTCCTAGATCCCTCCATTATTTCTCAGGCAATTTTGATTTGCAAACAATGCTGATATTCACTTCTACCAGCTTTAATTACCTTGTTTCTGGAAAAAAAAGAAAAAAAAAGCAGTCACTAAAGGTAGCCAATATTAACTTTGATTTATTTATTTTCAATATGGACACGTATCTTCACATAATCAAACAAATGCAAAATCAATAATATAATCATCAAAGTGTTCCCATGTCTGAAACTAAACTTTACATGACCACGTTTGGTAGATTTTAAGTCCAATATGGCATACAGGCTTCATCTCCAAATTTAGCTTTCATGGTTTAAAAATATGACTTTCTAATCTTTAAACATTAAAAATCAAACAAATGATTAAAAATCGAACAAATGATTAAGACTTAAGAATGTGCTTAATGGGAATGTCTTCTGTGAAAAAAGATTATTTTAGAAGCACCTGCTATAATGACCAATCATTAGGCAGCGTTATGTATCTCTAAACTAAATGTTCTTTACTGTAAACCGCAGATTGGTGTAACAGTACACTCACCATGTATTTGTCTGTATATTACTTCTCAAGTTTCTGCTGATCTTGTTGCACCATGTAGCTGGGAGACGTTAGTCCTTTTTCATTCTTATTGATCTGTTAAGCTTCTAATTCCAGCTCAGTCTCGTGTTACATTAATGACATATCAGTGTTGCCATAATTACCAGTTTGTAAAATACTGTTCAGCATTCAAGTTAAAAGTGTGACTGGGAGGGTTGAATTTTTCTAAAAGTTTTAATAAAGCAGACTTGGAGCTGCCAGCATAAGTAAGCAAACGAGAATGTTTTGCAGTGAAAGTCTATGCTTGTGAGTGTTAAAAATGTGTTTTCTTGATTTTTTTTGTATAAAAAACAATTAAAAATAAGAATTTGAGCATAAAATTACAGTACTTGCCTCTAGTTTAAAAACATCCACACATATTACAGCAGTGAAAAGTGACTGAATCAGGCTCCAGTGAGCTCATATGAGCAGCTGAATGTAATGTGTAAACCTGTGAATTGGTCCTGCTAGTGTTACTTCTTGGTTTGTATCTTAAACAAATGGCGCTTTTCTACTAGCACTTACTCAGCTCGACTCTTGTGAGGTTTTCCATTAGGACGTAGTATCTGGTACCGGGTACTATTTTAGTTCCTACTTGGCTGGGATTCCAAGAGAGCTGAGTCGAGCCGACAATGTGACGTCTACAGAGTGCAGGCCACTGATTGGACAGGGAGCGATGACACTACACAGCATGCATATTTTAATACCTAATAGTGATAAATTGCAGCCATTACAGGGTCGTACATGGGACTGATATATGATAACTGTAGCGAACTAGCATTAACTTGTCCTCTTGTATATAATCTTCTACATATTTATAAGAAGAAAAAAACATCTGTATATAATGGTTTTTTTTTCTGCAATTTTTGCACTGTTTCTTTTTCTTATCTATTCCTGCACTGCCTTTATACTTTTTCTTTGGAGCTGCTGTAACGGTGAACTTTCCCCACTGTGGGATCAATAAAGTTTATCCTTATCCTCATACGTCATCTAGTTCATATCCTCTTGTCTTTGGCTTGATACTGCTGTATCGCCTCCCAAACTCTCCTGTTCTCCTCAGCTTTCTCTGACTCTCTTCTTTTACTTTGAATCTGACAAAAAGCCACAGACCGAGCAGCAGGTGTACCATCGCCTCATTGGTCGGACCACCGTGCTATGACGACTTCACCCACGATGAGGTGGTACTCAATTGCAGTGTTTCCTCTAGGATTTTTTTCAGCAGTGGTGGCAGGCTCTCAGGAAGCCGTGGCGGCGTAAACAAATGACACTTGCTGCAGATTTTACTTGCGCAACCTATTTTTTGAATGGCCAGTTGAAAATAGCTTTTTAACAGCTGAATGTAAATATTAAAAAAAAATAATAATTTTGAACAAGCTCATCTGAAAATGCAGTCAGCAGTTACATCATGGCATGTAGATATTAGCTTAATGCTATCAATTAGTTTACTCACCTCAGCGACACTGAGTTGGCACCGGGCCCAATTAACTTAAGCTACTGATATGTTACATAACGTTAGCTGGCCATCAATATTTTGCAAATGTCTGTTTAACTTGTAAAATCTATATGAGTTATCTTAAGCTAATAATTTTTCTCCGGTAAGTCCCTGCCCAATTTTCCAAGACGACACTCCTCTGACTCTGACCACTTTCAAGGCTGCGCTCCTGCGAGTAATTAACATCGTATCTACCCCCCAAAGAGTAGATACTGAGCAAGATAGTTATCTGTAGTTTACCTTAGTACATGCGAGTATCCGACCCTCTGCTGCGAAGGTAGAAACATGCAACGGTGGTGTATTTGCAACAATAAAAATTTTTTTAAAAAATAAAGAAATTTGAAGGAGTGGTGGCTAGGATTTAGGAATGGCGGCCCGTCACTCCTAAATGAATGTAGAGGAAACACTGCAATTGTAATGGAAAACTGATTCGAGTCAAGTCGAGTAGGTGCTAGTGGAAAAGCGCCTAAAGTGTTTTGGTGTGACTCATAGCCTATACATAATGCTTTCAGTGAAGTATTATCAGTGCAAAAGCTTCAACTACTGTCAGAGGAACTGAGCAGGAACATAACATCCGTTGATGAGGGCTACTTTAGGCCTACAGGAGTTTTTCCATTCTAACAACTGTGACTTTGGCCAGCGATACAACCCATGACGGAGCCTCTGTTGCGGTGTGTGAGCCCACAATGCTGAACCCCAGTTTGTTGTACAGGGCCATAGCAGCCGTCTGGGTGGAGCTAGTCTCCAGCACCACCTTGGAGAATCCTCGTTCCTTACAGAAGTCAACCCCAGTCTGAGCCAACCTGAGGCCCAGACCCAGGCGTCTGCATTGCTGTGAGATGATCATTCTGAACAGCTCCCCGTGTTTTTCCTTCCCGCTGTGTTTGGCCATTACAGCCACCATACCGAGGACCTGCGGCCTCCCATCAACCTCAGCCTCAGCCACCCAGAAACAGTCATCTGGTCTGCTCAGATAGTTTCCAGGGATGTCCTGCATGTCTGTCCGAAGTCTCTCTCTGACGTAGCTGTCATAGAGCTCATAAGAGCAGTAGTAGATGAGGCCCACCCATACTGCAGGTAACAGCACAGCCCCCAACACAGAGCCAAGGAGGTGTCCAGCAACACACAGAGCCAGGGTGATGGCGAGGTAGAGAGGGCTGGTCATGGCGTTGCGGAAACATGGACCGATGTGCTCCCGGATGCCGATGCTGAACAGGGTCAGCACTGTATCCTTATCTGAGGGACGATACCGACGGATCACCAGCTGCATGATGAGAAGAGCTGCAGAGAAAACAAAAAATATATATCTGAAATCTTTGTATCACTTGGGCTAAGATAGGACAAGATAACATAACACACCACACTGGACCTTGACCTGGGCCGGTATCTTCAGATTATCTTCCTCCCTCAACCTCACCATCCCTCCTGCCCGTATGACCACCATGGGCTCCAGACCCTTCAGCCGTTGTGCCCCCTACCTCTAAAACTCCCTCCCATCTGACATCTGAAAGATTGGCACACTGGACATTTTCAAATGCCATCTCAAAACCCACCTGCTCAAACAAGCCTACTCTCTTTGACTTCCATTCCTCTTTCTTCTTCTGTTGTTTTAAAATTGCTAAATTTCCTCCTTTAAATTTTTTAACATCTTTATGTTGCTTATTTGAATGTGTTTTAACTCAGTGTATGTGAGAGACTGATTGCAAGAGACTGGACAAGATTCAATTTTACTGTTGTAATTTGTTGACAGGCCACGTCATTGCGATACAGAAAGGAAAACAGTGCTGCATAGCATAAAGAAAAAAACAAAAGCAGAAATGTGAACATAGGACTATCTCCTTAGGGAAAACTGTACATGCAGTGCTGTAGGAATTACAGTGCAGTCTTCCTACACCTCCTGACATTCCTGTCTGTTGGGCCACAAATTCTCATCTACATCACAAATATCTTCTCTTGTGTCTTTGAGCGATTTCAGAAAACCCTAACCCTTCACACATTTCCCTTCGTTAGAGAAAGTCAAGATTCACCTGGGAGCAATTTACCAATTCAGGACAGATTTAGAAAAAACGCCCAATGGAAATGTATAGAAACATCATTGACATATTATGACAACTTGTTCAACCATTTTGCACATAAAGACTTACGCGATGAACTAATGCCTACATGTTGTGGAGGGTGAGACTATTCAACAGAGACCCATTAGAATACATTTTGATCAACATAAGCAGCTGATAATGTAGGAACCAGCAGATACATAATCATTTGCATGGATGTACCAAAGCATTTGCAACTTGTTCAAAGAAATGAGAAACTGCTTTTTTGATCTGCACAAGTGACACAATGATGTGAAGGCTGAACAAGTAGTTTTGAGAATTTTAGTTCTGATCTGAGAAATGTACCAAAGCAACTGAGAAAAACTGTAAAAGAGAAGTTCAATAACATTCAATAATCTCATATATAAGAGCAGATTTTTCACAGGGTCTCTTTAATACTGAGGTGCAGGACTTTCCCTTGTAATGAAGTCTTGTTTACCTTGTGGTTAATAACTCCTCCAACCCTGCACCAGCTAGCTAACAGTTTAGTTTCAACAGTTAGCTGTCTTCACTCGACCACAGACCTGTTTATGTGCCAGAAACCGCTGTTTAACTCATTCAACACCAACACTAAATACCTCATTCATCTACAGGCTGCACTATAACGCCGTATTTTACAGAAAACTGATGCTCTCTTACTTGCACAGATCGGTCTTTGACGGCTAACGGTCCTTATAATGTTAGCGGAGGAGAAGCTCTGAGGAAGTTTAAATAGTTCAAAACACAACCAGGACGAGAACGAAAATATCAGCCTTTTCCTCGATTTTATGTCTGGATGTACGTTAGGTCAAAGTACAGCCGTAAAAGACACCGAGACACACGAAAAAAAAACGTGGTCTACAGGACCCGTTTTCAAAGTGGTTATTTCAACCAGGGCCGGATTAACTCCCCAGGAGGCTCCGGGGCAAACCCTGGTTGTTGGGCCTCTGGAAGCTCTATTATTTCTCAGGCACCCCAAAGTAGGAAAATAAGAAAATAACTAAAAATAACTGAAACTATTTTTGATTTTAAAAACAATGCCTAAATTCACTTCTACTAGATTCTCAAAAGCATTAATTAATTAATTTATTGTTTTTGATTGATTGAGATATTTATTTTGAAGATGTAAAGACAAGTACCAAGAAAACAAGGAAGTAGGTAGATAGATAGATAGATAGACTGCAGATAGATAGATAGATAGATAGATAGATAGATAGATAGATAGATAGATAGATAGATAGATAGATAGATAGATAGATAGATAGATAGATTATAGATAGATAGATAGATAGATAGATAGATAGGCTATGCATAGATAGATAGATAGATAGATAGATAGATAGATAGATAGATAGATAGATAGATAGACTACACTGATAGATAGACTATAGATAGATAGATAGATAGACAGATAGATAGATAGATAGACAATAGATAGATAGATAGGTAGATAGATAGATAGACTACATAGATACTTGCTGTATATATACACATACATACAAAACAAAATCATAAAGCAAAAGAAACATTCCACAATTCTGGGCTAGGTCCAGATGGGACCAAGTGGATGAGGAGAAGCTGAGGGAGAAGACCTTTTCTTCTTCCTTCTCATCTTCATCCTTTTGAGTGTTGAAATGCCTCCTACTGCCCCCAAGAGAGTGGATTATTATCACTTTTGTCTGAAACTGGAGTGTAGAGAGGAGAGGGAGGAGAAGATGAATGGGATTTGCGATTCACATACCTTGGGGAAAACAGGCTACATTGTGTTAGTTTCTTTAATTTTTGTCAGTTTGTGCTTTGTTATTCTGCATTTCAAACTAAAAAGTATTCTGTATGTGTTTTTCTGTCTTGCTGTGACATACAACTTAAGGTCCAGAATATATCATCCACTGACTTCTGCATAATCTGTTTCTATGTTAATGTATGCTCAAAAATTAGACTTTTCATGATGACTTCAAGAGTGCAGATTCAAAATCATTGTCATTTCAAATTTTCAGGCATTTACTTTAAGTACATCCTGAGACATTGTTGTTCAAACTCAGCCTCAAATTTCACTGTGACTTGTGAGGGTCACAGTGAAAGCAGATGGCCCCGATGATATAAGATGGAATGTAATGTAAAAATTTTAAATGACAAATTTGAGATGCATTATGTAAATACAGATGTCAGTGCAGTGTTTAATGAAGTCTAGTTTTTCTCAGACAGAATGTCATCACATGGCTTGTATCTCAGATGTGTCACCTCCTCACCAGGTAGGAGAAAGAGCGTAGATGCTGCCGAACTGAAGGAGTTTGAGACACAAGCCCAGTGTCTGGGCTGGTCCAAACCGCTACTCTTAAGCACAGATCACGGTGAGACTCTTATCAGTTTTTTAAAGAATTTAAAAAACCTCTGAAGCAAACATACAAACATATTGAATATGCATCAATGTCGTCAGTACAGACAGAAACAGCAGGATGCTGCTGATATTTTTTATTTAAAAAAAAAAACAACAATATGAAATACTTTGTATGAATTGCCTTGCATATTAAAGCATGTTCTTTATGCTGTCAATATTTAACTCTGTTTCATCTTCTTTTTCTGATTTCCATGTACAGATTATGAAAACTGCGTAACTGTTTGCGTAACTGCCTCGTCAATGATGTCATTGACGAGGCAGTGGCAACCACCTTCTTTACCAAGATGTATGAGAGGGTGAAAAGCATGCATCACAAAGTAACTGAGTGCATCAAAGACAGTCTTCTTGCCTCCCTTCCAGCTTCCATTTTTCAGAAGTAAATAACCATTGTTTGATGAGCAATGATGTTTAGATCATGTAAGACATGAATATCAATTTTCATCTCTTGACTGGAATGTAAATAAAGACAGGCTTAGTATTCCACTTCCTTCAGCAGTGCATGTGTCAATCACAGCAACAAAATATGTTGTGTGTGCATCTGTGTGTGCTTACAAGTGCGTTCGGGTTCATCTTTAACTCTCATCAGTACACGTGGCAAAACCAACTTCATCCGTACACTTGAGGTCCAGCTGGACCCCAGTAGTATTTCATCTGTTTCATATTTCTGTACCTGTCCATATACTCTCAATGTATATTATTCTAAAACGTGTAGATACAAATATGAAAGAAACAATGAAATTACTATTGATGATTACTGTCGTGTATTGCTTACAATGTCAGCGCAAGAACTCCTGAATTGAAATGAAACACAATGATACTGAAGCAGTCATCACAACAGCAACATAACACAAACATCAGAAAATAAAAGATGCACAGTCCTGCTGGGGTCTGGCTGAGGTCCGCATGGACCCCAAATGATTTTTCTATATATACACGACAAACCTGGTTGGAATCAAATAAGCTTTGGTTTATGTGATGTCAACTATGTGGGTGACAACTACCTAAATGGACTGAAAAATCCAACTTGTAAATAAAAAAATATGACAATTTATATACCCCTGGGGTCCACATGGATCCCAGGTGTACTGATGAAGGTTAAACAAGTCTACAGCAGTGCTTGTGGTCCTGTGATGCTATACTTTGACACAAAGGTAATAAATACTAACACAGTGGTGATGCTGACTTGCTGACACTAAACAGATTTAATGTTTATCACGTTCATTATGTGTTGTGGTAACGGTACACAACATTCACTCTTTGGTAAATGCTGTTTGGTACGTTGTGCTACATTTCTTTACCTGATATTAAGTTCAGCAAATATTTCCATCTTGAAATACCCTAAAATAATAATAATAATAATAATAGTAATAATAATAATAATAATAATAGTAATAATAATAATAATAATAATAATAATAATAATAATAATAATAATAATAATAATAATAATAATAATAATAATAATAATGTTATTGTTTTGTATGATTGTTACTATTTTATTTACATTGGAACAGCTGCTTCACCACAGCCATGTCCTCATAAGTCCATTTATTTTCAGCATTAGCATATGGTGTGTTATAGTTTTTTTGATTTTTCTTTATGTTGTTGTTTTACTTCAGTGTTTCAGGTGTTCTACAGGCCATAACTACAAATAAATAAATTTAAAATTAATAAATAAGTTGGAAAAAATGCACTGAACATCTCTGATTTGAAGATTAGGGTTAAAATGAGGCAAATTAATGAGATGGGCATGCAAATATGGATATTTGTGTGTACTATTTTGAAACTCTGCAGCTGTGTGGATGTTTGGGGAAGTCACTTTGAGGTTTGAGTATATTTGATACACCGGCACCTTGACAAAGTGACAAGAGGAAATGTTTGCAGTGATCTTCATGCAAGAAATATCGTGAAACACGTCTTCTTCAACACAAGGATGAAATCATAGTTGGATGTATGATTTGCATTGGCACTTATTTTTTACAACAGATGTCCTAATTTTCATGCAGCAGAGCAGACCTCAGCATGAAGGCCTGTGACTTCTTCCTAAACACCAATTTTTGCTTACCTCCGTCTAGTCATATAAATAGTTTGGCTTCCATTTGCTTCGAGAACGCCATCAGGAATTGACTTCTGCTGCTGCAAGCGCTGAGAAATTTCACTTTAAAAATTGACAAGTAACTCATCTTTCCAGAAACAATGCTCGCTGTGAACAGTCATGACATGGACAGAATAAAATGGACTACATGTAAGGAGATTAGGTCAAATGAAGTAAACCAGGAAGCATTAAGATGCTAAATCACATAAATGCTCTGCACACAGTAACTGAAAGTCTTTTTATCTATTCAAGTTATGACAGATAGAAACTCATCTCTAAGACACATTAGGCACCAGTGCAGCATAAACTAAAGAGCTTAATGATGTCTTTGTACAAACTGAAACATTGCTTGTCATAATACTTGATATTGTTCTTATATTTGTAGTATCAAGTATTTTAAAGTGTGTACATCACAGAATATAGAGATCAGTCACACGTCAGGTGAAAGTTGCAAAAAACAAAAAAACTCTCACTTCCTGATCAGCTTGAAACTACATTTTTAATAGAATACATTGAGGAGAGTACACTGGTTTTCCATTTCACTCAGAGCCAGATGAGAATATTGATCTTCTTGTGCATCCAATAGAGTTCAGACATGCAGTACTGTGCAAAAAGTATTTAGCTCATTTAGCTTAAAGACTGACATGAAATTAAATGAAAAAGTACAACTAAATGAAGTGAAAAAATAAAGGGCTCAGCTATCACACGGTGAACATACAAATTACACAAATTACAGCAACTGATAAGCTATGAAAGGACACAAGATTGAATAAGCTAAATAGAATAGGTATTGCTTAGTCAAGGAAAATGCACCAATACGTGCGCTCAACAAGGCAGATTTTTAGTCATGAGTCAAAGGAGTGATCACTAAGAACAAAGAGACACACAAACAAGGAAATCTGCATTCAGTTATTGTTGGTCCCACTGTTCATGTTGCTGCTGGGATTGTTGTCTGTTGTCTGGCTTGACTGATATCTTTGATTTTCTGCTGCACATGATGTACCCCGTGTCCAGATCTTCAGATACGCTGCCTTGATTTTTTGTATTTTGAATGCATACACAACTGGGTTGACAGCTGAGTTAGCATGAGAGAGCAAAATACCAACATAGAACGCTGCTACAGGTACATCATTCTGCTTGCCGAAGTAAACAATACAGTTCATTAAGTTGAGAGGGAGCCACGACAGTACAAACAGAGCCAAGACCAGGGACAGAGATCCTGCAAGCTGTTTCTCTTTCTTCAGGTAGTTCTGAGACTGTTTCGGGGTAACGTTGCCTGGTTTCTCGCGAAGGTTTCCTCGAATAGAACAGAAGATATAGCTGTACAATGCAGTCATTACCAACAGCGGTGTCAAGGTGCAGAGAAAAAAATGGAAATAAACCAGGTACGACATGGGGATGACGGCTATAAACTGGCAGACAAATGTAGAATTGACAGACTCAGGCAGGTTTTTGTGGTTGTACCATCCAAGCATGGGAGCAAAACTCAGTGGTATTGCACCAAGCCAACATGCAGCGACCACCAGATAAGAATGTCTCTGGGTTACAGTCCTTTTGTACCTATGAAGAAACACAGCACTTACTGGTGATGCAAACTGTGCATTCTGACATTCAGTGTAAAAACATGTAAAAATAGCATTTAAAATGTAAAGTGTATGCCATTTAACGGGTTGATGAAGGGTGGCTAAAAATGCAAAGCCTGTGATTCAAAGCCATGCCTTGCGCTGCCATCTGAAGAAGTCTTACCTGAGAGGGATATAGACCCGCAGGTAACGGTCCACTGCAATAGCCAGAAGAGAGAGGACTGAAACCAGAGTGAACAGGATGACCACGCAGCTGATGAAGAGACAAGTGTGGAATGAAGTCTCCACTCGTCCGTCCACAACGACAGCCAGCGGTATGGCCACGCAGCCAACCATGAAGTCAGCCACAGCCAGAGACACGATGAGGCAGTATGTGGGCTGCTGAATGCTTTTACTGGTCCACAAAGCCAAGATAACCAGCAAGTTACCGAGACAGCAGCTAACAGCAATGAGCACTTCCATCACCGTGTAAATCACTTCTCCAGCATCCATAGTGCCTCTTAGATGGCAATTATCTGAGTCTGAGCATCAACGCTCTGTGTGCCTTTGTGAATCTTCTGAAGAAGTCCTTCCTCTCAACACGCACCTACAATTTATCTACAGATCTAACCTTAGATAGGTCTGTTGGTTTATGTAAGTTGACAAAAAAGAGACAGGGTGTCTAAAACAGGAGGCCACAAAACCACATCCTTGATGAAATGCAGCGCGGTCGTACCTCGAAACAAACCTATATGCACGGAAGGAGTCAGGACTCGAGCATCTGGTTGTTTGTGCATATGAGGCAAATGCTGGTGCACATATTAGTGTGAAATATATTTCCGCTTATTGAAACTACTTCTTGTTGCGAGCGCAAGTTCAGTGAGTGAGGCTTCCCAAAATAGCCATTGATTGATTTATGTGGAATTGGTACTCTGATAATAAGAGACCCTTTCTTAAAGGTTTCTAATCATTTAGAAATAATATAATTTACTCATAGAACGTTTTCATTTTTGTAAAAATATCACTGTAGCTAAATTTAAGAGCTTCCCTAAGCAGGTCATGTGCTTTGCTCGTTCTTCAATTCCCTCAAAACACACCATGTAAGCTAGTTCTTGACAAACAAATGAAAATGCATACATTCTGACATGGTACCAGTAGTCAGTCCCTCCAGGAATTCATGGTGTTGAATCGCGCGAATTCAACCAATCTCCACGAGTTCCCATTTCCCATCCGCTACCTCAGCGGCCTGCTGACGATCACATCATTGATCCTACTGCAAATCCACCACTGTGACTTATCGGAAATTAAATGATTCAAGGAACAATTGATTAAAATGTGGGGGTGTTTCTGAGTCCCATCAATTCCCGCTGCCCGCCACATATTTACGTCACACGATTCGGTACATACACATGCACAACACACACCTGTGCTCAGTGCAAGGTCAGGTAATGAACAGTCTTGGTGGAGTACTGCGCTCTCTGAATGCTTTTCTTTTTAACTGACATGACAAGCCGTGAGCGTGTGTGTCAATACATGTATGCCAGGAAGTGAAATAAACTTTTTAATCCACTGACAGATATGTCCAAATCTGATTCATTCAATAGTAAATTTTCATTTTGTGCCTTAAATCTACCAACCACTTCTATTTGAGATGAGCAACAGCAGCAGCACTCATGCATCCCCAAACCATGATACTGCCTCCACCATGCTTGACAGTAGGTACTGTACAAGCTGGAGATAATGTTTCGCCTGGCCTTCTGCGCGCCCTCACATTAGCACAGGCATCTCAAACTCAACTTACCTGGGGTCCACTGGACGTAGAGTCTGAGTGAGGCTGGGCCAGATGAAGTATTCCAATAAAAAAGTAGAACTGATTCAATCTTCTCAATCTTTATCATTAACATGAGTGTTTATTCAGAACATAGGCTTCTCTTGCCTATTGCTTGCTGCCAGAGACCTGGTAGCGCTTCCTCTCACAAAGCTGAGCCACATTTGACTTGAGGGCGGAAGCAGTTGAGACACTCTGTGGCTAGAAGATGCTCCCATACCCAGGGGCTATAGCCTCCGATGCAGCTGTCATGAGTTCAAATCCAGCGTTTGACCCTTTGCTGCAGGTCCTTCGCCACTTAACTGTCTCTCACTGCTGTCTTATCAATTAAGTCAGCTGTATTCAACTAAAATTCCAGTCCAGTCAGAGAAAATACATTAAAGCAAAGGTCTGCAACATCATAATGTCTAACTTGAATTAGTGTGATATATGCTGATGTAACCTAGTAGTTTTATTAGTCTGCATGTAATCAATAACTGACTATCAAATAAAAAAAAATTCAGTATGGTTCAAAGACATTTTGACATTTATTAATAAATAACTTTTGATATAACTGTACATCTTAAAATAAAGTGCAAAACTTGAAAAAATAATGATTGAACAACCTGAACCAACTTATATACATCTTTAATACCTAAATCTCAAAAAATGTAAACAATCCAACACTTTTACATTTTTTTTCCTGTCTTCCATCACTCCCCTTATATCCCTGCTGCTGAATGGGAGAACTGAGCTGCAGCTTGGCCGGCCAGTATTTTGAATCGTGGCCTGAAAGGTGTCAGGGTCATTCTCAAACACATTTGGAGTTCACTGGTGAGTCTGGAACGATATTTGGTTTTGATTGTGTTCATAGTTGAGAAAGCTGCCTTGCAGCTGTATGTTGAGCCAAACACGGTCAGCTTGTTCAGGCCTATTTTCCTCTCAGTGTCGCTTTATTTATTTTTCTTTTTTGTCTGTTCTCTCATCTCTGTCCTCGCCTCTCAACTGATATCTGAATGCACTCGCAGATCTGCAATGTTTAGCGCCCGCAATGCAGAAGCTTCATTAGCTAAGTAGTGTCACGTGGGATGGCTGAACTCATATGTAATTGGTCTGTGTGTTTCCTGAGCTGACAACCAATGCTGTAAACACTGGAACAGCTGCACCGGTAAAATAGAAGCAACCTCTCAAATTTAAAATACCACTACAATTTACTGATTATAGGTCAGGGTTCTTATAAGACGGCAACTGGGTACGGATCCAGACCGCGGCCCACCAGTTAGTGACACTTGAATTAAGCGGAGAAAGGCCAAAAAAACAAAAAAAAAAACTTTAAAAAAAAAAAAGAAAAAAAGATGTGTATCAGAAGAAGGCGCAGGCGCACTAACACTAAACTTTAATGTCAAGTAGCGGGCCACAAAATATTGGCTGCGAGTTTGCGACCCCTGCATTAGCAGGAGGAAGATAAAGCTGGAAACTGGACTCATGTGACCACAGAATCTTCTTTCAATTCCTGGATGTCCAGTTCAAGATACCAGTTTGGTTTGACCACTGCTGCTGGAGCTCCTGTGATGTCATTCGGTGGTTTTCCCTGCACATGCGGATTAGGATGCGGCCATTGGGGTGTCCAAAAACTTTTTTCCACCACTGTATTCCTGTCTTTAAAGGGTTTTGATCAAGAGGCTGCCTCTGTATCCTCATTCTACACCTGTGAATCGCCACTCAAAAGTTCACCTTTGTTCACTATTTCAAATAGGCTAAACAAAGTAATGAACTGAAATAAAATGACAAACAGTGTGATTATCATGCTAGCACCTACCTATGAACATCTGCATATTAGTTTTTGGTTGTTTCTTTGTTTTTTTTTCCAAACAACAACAAAAATCTTATGTTTTACTCCTTTTAACAAAGAACTCAGTTGTACTTCTAAGAGTCTACCAAGCATAATTTATTTCAATGTGTAATGAGTCCGTGTATTTATCTGGCAATTGGATTTTCCATTCTGAAACAGGTACTGAAAAACAAAAAACGAGTCGTTATTTGATTTTCGTTTTAAAATACAAAAATTAAAATTGAAATACAAGGTGGTTTCCCTTTTCATGATCACAAAGGGATATACGAAATTGTTAAAATGCTTTGATTTTCACTTTATATTTAGAATAACAAAAAAATAAAATCAGCAAGGGACAGAAACGAAAAAGGTCCGTTTTTTTCATTTTCTGAGACCGGAAGTGATCATCAGCAAGTGTGGAGCCAAACGACAACAAGATTCTCAGAGGGCGGAGCCAGAGAGCAGTGATCGGTCAGACCATAGAAATATATAGAAGACAGCGCGCTAGCGTATCTAGTCTATGTTTATCTATGGTCGGCAGGTCTGGTAGCATCTCTGGCTGCTGTTGACTTTGTTTTTGGAGTAAAACACGGTAAGAAGATAAATACTTCTAACCAGCAGCGTTGTTTTGTTGTACGTTAAGTCAGCGACTTGTGAAGAGTTGTGTTTTGTCGTGTTTGAGCAGTTGGTCCGGACGCGTTAGCTAGCTAAGCGGCTAAGTTAGCTAGCGGGCTAATTAACACAGGTGGCTAACTTACCGCTGAACACCTGTTAGTTGCTGCTGCAGCTGTCCTCATTATTAGAATGACCTTCTCAACCTGTATTTCTCTGCTGTGTATTTTAGCTTTTAAAAAAGTTATTTTACTTTAAGGTTAACTGAAACCTGTTGAGCTGCACTGAAGTTTAACATTCAGCTGGTTTGAATTAAACCGCGCTTAACTTAACATTGCGCAACATTACCTCTCTGAATCTCCATAATTTCATTAAATTCCTTCTCTCTTCCACTGCTCAAGTTCAATCCAGTATATGAAGTGACATTAATAGTGAATAAACTAACAACTAGCCATTGTATTTATTTATTATTGCATGTATTTGTAGTAAAACATGAGATGAAACATCCTACTTTTGGATCTAGAACTGCACAAGCCGTTCATTTTCAGTCACCTGATGAGTTAAACTCCCCTTTTTATGTGAAGTTGAAGCAGAAAGTCTGAGTTAACAAAGAAAGTTGTTTATAATTTGCGATACCTGTTATCTCTGACTGAGGCTTTAGTTTTTGTTGAGCCGATTTACACGTAGAAACTTTGTTCAGGAAAATTTCTCAGTAGCTCAGAGGACAGGCTGCTTTTTACACAACCTTGTAAGAGAATGTCTGTCAATGCTTTCAGCAGAATTTAGAAACAACACTTACTAAACCGATATTTTGAGGCTGTGAGGTTGAACGTTTGAGAGTATATCTGTGTGTTTGTTTGTGGTCTTTCTGTTTCTAGGTGGAAGCTGAATTAGTGAGGATGACTCCTGCTCCTGTCATCTCTAAGCTCCTCACACATCTTTACCTGCACATGAGGAAAATCACTCCTGTAGAATGCAGGTATGTTTGTCATTATTATAAAAAGATGTTGCCTGGTGACCTGTCAGAAACCCATTATACAGAGTCAGCCAAAATAATGTTTACACACATCAGGAAAAGAAAAACTTGCATAAATATTTCAATACCAAATTTATTCAGACATCAACAGATTAATAAAAGTTATCTTTGGCCTCTACAATTACAAGAGGTGCTCAACATGGTGGCCGCTGGCTTCCAGACTTTTCTGTTCTGTTGTAGACGTCACTTGTTGATGCTCCATTCATGAGGGTAATTCCATCTGTTGGGAAAACATCATACAACAGGACACAGAGTTACTGTGATTTGATCAAACTTAGAAAGAGGAATCTATATGTGTAGAAGTACTTATACAAATTAAATATTTATAAACGTTTTTCTTTTCCTGATGTGTGTATAAATTATTTTGGCTGACGCTGACTCTGTGAACTTAATGAGAACAAAACTGTCATTTAATTGTTGCTTTGAAAGCTTCTTTAGTGAAAACCAGCTGGTGTTCTGCTTTGAAACAAACTGCTTTTGAGGTCTGTGTTTTTAGGTTTAACCCCACAGTTTCTGAATGAACTGATAGTTTGTTTTTTTTTCCTGATCAATGTGGACGTTATAATTGATGGTAACATTTACTGATCATATAATCAGAATGACAATATAACAGTATAACATTCTGACCACCTGACTAATACTGTGTTGGTCCCTTTATGCTGCTAAAACTCCTCTGACCCAGTGGTTCATCAGAACCTCTGGGGATTCTGTGGATCCTGTGGGTTGCAGGGTGGGTCCTACCTAGACCAGGCTGATCCTGGACCATCCCACAGATGCTCAATCAGATCTGGATGTGGGGAGTGTGGAACCCAGGTGAACAGCTTAGCTCTGTCGTGTTCCTCGGACCACTCCTGTAGTAGCAGTTCCAGTTTGTCCTGCTGAGGGAGGCAGCTGGCATCAAGGACTGCTGTTGCCATGGAGACTAGGGGGTTGTTTGTCCTGCAGTGTTTAGGTGGTGGTACATGTCAAACATCCACATGAATGTCAAGGTTTCCCAGCAGAACGTTACATTAGAACAGTGTTTCTCAAATAGTGGGGCGCGCCCCCCTGGGGGGCCGCAGAGGCATTTCAAGGGGGGCGCGAGCGACTGGGAGGAAAAGGTCCTTCAACACGGAACTAATTAGCTGAACTATTGTTTTAACGTCGGCATGTTTTTCGCGGCGTACAACAATACTGAAATTGTGCTGACCCCATAGACTGTATATGCCATAGATATAAATAATAATAATAATAATGATCTTCTGTATATATCTACAGTATATGCACTGGCCGTTCAGACTCCGAAGTACAGACTCCAGAGAACGGGAGAACGCATCGTTAATGTGCAGACGGAACACCAGCGTACTTGATCACGTCACGTACTCCTCTCATCTCCTCCGATTATTTTTACCAGCGATGTCAAACATACGGCCCGCAGGCCAAAACCGGCCCGCCAGACGGTCCATTTCGGCCCGCAGGTCGGATAAAAATTACTGTAAATGGTAAATTTGTAAAACTGTAAATTTAAAATAATTTCTAGACCTTGACAAGTTGTTCTGATCATAAAGTAAAATACTAGATTGTTCAGTTCCAGATAGCTGTGACTGAATGTTTTGTGTTTTTGTAGATAAACTGTTATCTGGCAGTTACAATGCATGTGTAAATGACGAACTGAGGCATAATAGGCTACTGTTGAAACCGAACGTATTTTCCATAAGAAATTTCAGGTTCATAATGTTTTGTAAAAAGATAGTTCATTAAATGTGAACATTTTCACAATGTACTTTAAAAAAAACAAAAAAAACTAAAACAACAGGGAAAAGTTGAGTTGTGGTTATTTATAGGTTATTATGCTGTGATTTTACTGGTGGGGCTCACTGGAGATCAGATTGGGCTTTATGTGGTCCCTGGACTAAAATGAGTTTGACACCCCTGATCTTTACTGTGAAAAACAACAAAATGGAATCAGATAAAATAACACAGCCCTGCATATTCACGTTTTAATATTAAAACAGTTTATATATATATATATATATATATATATATATATATATATATATATATATATATATATATATATATATATATATATATATATATATATATATATATATATATATATATATATATATATATATATATATATATATATACACTCACAAAGTTATGGGTGGGGGGGCGCGGAAGTTTTTTGTCCTCCGAAGGGGGGCCCGACAGAAAAAATTTGAGAACCACTGCATTAGAACAAGATGATGGATGTTGTTCTCTTCAGCTGTCAGTGGTCAGAATGTTGTGGCTGATTGGTGGATCTGTCTGCCTTTACTCTGACATCCAGAGTTATACAAAAGTGTAGTATGTGTGCAGTGCAGAAGAGATTTACTTTATTGTATGCAGTTTTAGTGGTCCCATCAGAGAAAATCATATCCATATACAGATTTTTATTAATTCCAGGGCTGGTTCAGAAAAGATTATAATAATAACTACATCAGATAATTCTTGGTCGCAGTTGGAATTTTGCAGCCTGAGAGATGGTTGAGAAGGTTTCAGTTCTTGTTTTAGCAAAATATGTTATAATAGAAGATCTTTATTGTCATTGTACATGAAATTATCTGCAAACCAGCAAAATGCATCAGTCTGACGTATCTAAAAATGAATAAAGAAAAATGCTTCTAAAGCCAATAATAAACAGAATATTTTGAGGGAGTATTCTAATAAGGAAAGAAAAGCTCCATTCTCACTCCTCTCAGGATAAACTGTCATTAAAATTGACTTTAAATTTAGCTTCAACACGAGATAAAAACATTTACTTTCATTACTGATGTTGTCAAGTTTAAATAAAGTTCATGCTACTTTTATAAAATGATGAAAGTGAATAAATTGTATTTCTGTGATCTGTGTTTGATTTCTGTCTTTTCTCCTGTCATCCAGATGTTCAGAGGGAGATGATGCCACATCTGGTCCAGCTGATGGAAGGTCTTGAAGTTCTCTGACTGGCCTCGACTGAAGATGATCGTCTCACTGGATTTAAGGTTCAGATGCTCAGTAACAAACTCCACCAATGAGCCAACAGGGAAGCTTTAGGTTTATTAAATGTTGCTATGAAGGTTTCGCTGTTTTTCTTTGTGAATGCAATGTGCTCCAACTGAAACTTGGATTAGAACTTAGAAGTAAATCCTTCCATCTGAAAGGATTTAGTTGCATTAATAACCTCATAACATTCTAATTTTTATTCCAGTCTTGGTTGAAAATAGAATCTCTGTACTGATTCAGGTAAAAACTGAACTTCACAGCATGTTGGAGAAAAACAACCAGATGAAAACTGTGATGGTGTTGGATTGTCAGACCGTAATGTTGCAGCTCAAAGCAGCTTTTCTATCTCAGTTCATTCTGACATTCAGCTATGAATCAACACAGCAGATGGTGATCCATGCTGTGGAAGTCTCACATCTCCTGATTTAATGGAGCTGCTTTGCACTTTTTACACTGTTTATTCACCAACACTTTATTTAATAAAAGTCCCATCTAGTTTTTATGAGGAATGTGATGTTTTAATTTCTCTGTGAATAACTGCAGTCTAATGCAACAGCTGGAACTGTAACATCTGTCCTGATATTGATTATGAAGTATTGATCAGAATACTTATGGTCAGCAGTCATCCCTGAAGTTTTATATTAAAATCTTTACCTGTGTTGTGAACTTTGGTAAGAAGCAGAAACTTTAGTGTTGCCATGGATACATGAGTGTTAAATTCTGTCCATGTTTCCATTTTGGGAAATTCAGTCCAGCAGATGAGTTTGTTTTTACTGCCAGCTACCATTCAGTCTGAGATATTAAGAATAAATAAATGTGCATAATGTGGAAATGAACAGATATTATTTTTATTTATTCCTCCAGCTCCTGCAGGTAAAGTTCCACAATGTGGAGGAATTTAGTCTCACAATCACAGACAATAAATATTATCTGAAAGTCTGGTTATTGTTGTTTATCAGCACAATACAAAAAGATTAATGTTAGACATATTCCAGTTAAGATTCTACAATATCATGATTTATGTAAATTTACCTCAATAATATGAATGTTCAGGTTAAGATTGTACAGTGATATTTATTATGCAAGCAGGAGAAGGTGAGCTTCAGAGTAGAAATGAGACAGAAACCTTCTTGACCCGTGTGGTGAGGTCCTGTACCAAGAGTTTGAGCAGGTTGTGAAGAGTCTGTAGTTCTTTGGTCTGAAAGCACAAGAAGAGTCGACTCATTAAAGAAGAAAACAGGAGATATTGTTGGTTCTTCTGTCACTCTGAAGTTCCCAGTTTCCTTAGACTGAATATCAAGTTTATATTTTAAATGATTTCCCATGTGAACCCAAGAAGACTTCAATAAACTCCCTCCATCCCCTGGACACAACATACTTTATTACCATGTTAAATCTTTTTTTTAAAAATATGTTTTTGAGTTTTAATTATAGTTTTAGCATAGTTTTTTTTTTCTCTTTGCTTGTTTAGTTTTGTCATCTGTGTAAAAGGTGCTAAACAAATAAAGTTGATAAACTGAATAACTCATGATTGTGACAACAAAAGTATTTTCATTGTGATTTAAGGGTTTGTTTCATTTTTAAGGTTGGGGTTAAAATCTTGACAGAAAAAAAAATTAAAGAAATAAACTACATAACAAAAAGCAATTAAATCAAAGGAGGAAAAAATTATTACAATAAAACTTGGTATTTTTTTATAGCATTTTTTAAAATGTTTAATATTATTCTTGTTTAAAAAGTATTTTTTTTAAATAGTTAGTATTACTCTTGTTTAAAAAGTATTTAAGTGTTTAATATTATTCTTGTTTAAAAAGTGTTTTTTTAAACGTTTATTATTCTTGTTTAAAAAGTATTTTTTTAATGTTTAATATTATTCTTGTTTAAAAAGTGTTTTTTTAATGTTTAATATTATTCTTGTTTAAAAAGTATTTTTTTAAATGTTCAATATTATTCTTGTTTAAAAAGTATTTTTTAAAAATGTTTAATATTTTTCTTGTTTAAAAAGTATTTTTTAAATGTTAAATATTATTCTTGTTTAAAAAGTATTTTTTTAATGTTTAATATTATTCTTGTTTAAAAAGTATTTTTTAAATCTTTAATATTATCCTTGTTTAAAAAGTATTTTTTTAAACGTTTAATATTTTTCTTGTTTAAAAAGTATTTTTTTAAATGTTTAATATTATTCTTGTTTAAAGTGTTTTTTTAAATGTTCAATATTATTCTTGTTTAAAGTGTTTTTTTATGTTTAATATTATTCTTGTTTAAAAAGTATTTTTTAAATGTTTAATATTATCCTTGTTTAAAAAGTATTTTTTTAAATGTTTAATATTATTCTTGTTTAAAAAGTGTTTTTTTAAATGTTCAATATTATTCTTGTTTAAAAAGTATTCTTTTTAAACGTTTAATATTTTTCTTGTTTAAAAAGTATTTTTTTTAAATGTTTAATATTATTCTTGTTTAAAAAGTGTTTTTTTTAAAATGTTCAATATTATTCTTGTTTAAAGTGTTTTTTTAATGTTTAATATTATTCTTGTTTAAAAAGTATTTTCTAAATGTTTAATATTATCCTTGTTTAAAAAGTATTCTTTTTAAACGTTTAATATTTTTCTTGTTTAAAAAGTATTTTTTAAAATGTTTAATATTATTCCTGTTTAAAAAAGTATTTTTTTAAAATGTTTAATATTATTCTTGTTTAAAAAGTGTTTTTTTATGTTTAATATTATTCTTGTTTAAAAAGTATTTTTTTAAATGTTTAATATTATCCTTGTGTAAAAAGTGTTTTTTTTTAATGTTCAATATTATTCTTGTTTAAAGTGTTTTTTTTAATGTTTAATATTATTCTTGTTTAAAAAGTATTCTTTTAAATGTTTAATATTATCCTTGTTTAAAAAGTATTTTTTTAAATGTTTAATATTATTCTTGTTTAAAAAGTATTTTTTAAAATGTTTAATATTATTCTTGTTTAAAAAGTATTTTTTAAATGTTTAATATTCTTGTTTAAAAAGTGTTTTTTTATGTTTAATATTATTCTTGTTTAAAAAGTATTTTTTTTAAATGTTTAATATTATTCTTGTTTAAAAAGTGTTTTTTTAAATGTTTAATATTATTCTTGTTGAAAAAGTATTTTTTTAAAATGTTTAATATTATTCTTGTTTAAAAAGTGTTTTTTTAAATGTTTAATATTATTCTTGTTTAAAAAGTTTTTTTTAAATGTTTAATATTATTCTTGTTTAAAAAGTCTTTTTTTAAATGTGTAATTATCTGAAATATTTTCTCTGTAATTTTTGATAATGTTATTCTAAAAATTTTGTTTAATTTCATACTTACATGTTTTGTATCGTGTTGAATTATCTAATTCCATATTTTGTCTGTTTAATAAAGTTAAACATTAATTACAATTAAATGATATTAAACAGACAAAATATGGAATTAGATAATTCAACACGATACAAAACATGTAAGTATGAAATTAAACAAAATTTTTAGAATAACATTATCAAAAATTACAGAGAAAATATTTCAGATAATTACACATTTAAAAAAACACTTTTTAAACAAGAATAATATTAAACATTTAAAAAATTGCTTTTGGGTACCTGTATAGCTCAACGGGTTAAGTGGGTGACCCATGTACAGGGGCTGTTCCCCGACGCAGCGGTCTGGGTTCGATTCCCACTCGTGGCCCTTTGCTGCATGTCTTCTCCCGTTTCTTGTTGTTCTCTCACTGCGCCTATGAAAATAAAGCTGAAAAAAGGCCAAAAAAAAAAAATAACTTTTTAAACAAGAACAATATTAAACATTTTTAAAAAATACTTTTTAAACAAGAACAATATTAAACATTAAAAAAAAAACACTTTTTAAACAAGAATAATATTAAACGGTTTAAAAAATATTTTTTAAACAAGAACAATATTAAACATTTAAAAAAACACTTTTTAAACAAGAATAATATTAAACAGTTTAAAAAACACTTTTAAAACAAGAATAATAATAAACATTTTAAAAAATACTTTTTAAACAAGAATAATATTAAACATTTAAAAAAAATACTTTTTAAACAAGAATAATATTAAACATTTAAAAAAACACTTTTTAAACAATAATATTAAACATTTAAAAAAAATACTTTTTAAACAAGAATAATATTAAACATTTTAAAAAAAACTTTTTAAACAAGAATAATATTAAACAGTTTAAAAAATACTTTTTAAGCAAGAATAATATTAAACATTTAAAAAAATACAAAACATTTAATTAGATTATTAAACCTTTAAAAAGACAAAACATTTAATTAAAAGATTAAATGTTTAATTAGAAAATTAAATTTTAAAGACAATAAAACTTCAAATAGGAATTAAACAGAAAATACAATGAATCATTTAAAAAGAAAATTAAACATTAAAAGGTGGTAAAACATTTAACAAAGATTTAACCAAAAAAAATTTCGTATTGATTATCTTTTACTTGGTTCCTGGTTGGAATGCCCATCAATGTCAACGTGAAGTTCACTTTTAGTTCTGATTATTTATTTTTATTTTACTAACACCCATTTGCTTTTAACCCCCTCACATGTTGTGTTGTTGTAAACTTACTCTTTCAAATAAATACTCATCTAACCCTCTGGAAACCTGCGTTTGGACTGTTTTTGTGTTGCTGCTCACCTACTTCAGACAGCCGGGACGTAACGTTTTGTGGACTAAAGGCTTTTCTATGATGTTTTTAGAGTGACATACTATACTATGACTTTTTTGTGACATTTTGGACGACATACTAACCTATGACTTTTTTTTATATATTTTGGACGACATACTAAACTGACATTTTTTCCACATTTCGGACGATATACTAAACTATGACATTTTTTTCACGTTTTGGACGACTACTAAACTATAACTTTTTTTCCACATTTCGGACGACATACTAAACTATGACATTTTTTTCACATTTTGGACGACATACTAAACTATGACATTTTGGTCAAATTTTAATCATCTTCAGGAAAGGATATCTCCTCATCTGTCATCATTCATCTCTAAAATATTCTTGAACATTCACATAAAAATCAGTGAAGTTGTACTGGTATATATACATGGACAAAATTGTTGGTACACCTCGGTTAATGAAAGAAAAACCCACAATGGTCACAGAAATAATTTTAATCTGACAAAAGTAATAATAAATAAAAATTCTATGAAAGTTAAGCAATGAAAATCAGACATTGCTTTTGAACCGTGGTTCAACAGAATTATTTAAAAAAATAAACTCATGAAACAGACCTGGACAAAAATGATGGTACCCTTAACTTAATATTTTATTGCACAGCCTTTTGAGGCAATCACTGCAATCAAACCATTTCTGTAACTGCAAGAAAAGAAAAAAAAGACAAAAACTAACATTTTCAGCTGAACTAAAGACAGACTTTGTGATTTTTCTGCTCACATGTTGTGTTGTTGTAAACTTCCTCTTTCAAATAAATAGCCGCCTAACCCCCTGGAAACCAGTGTTTGTCCTGTTTTTGTGTTGCACTTCTGCGACCCTAGACAGCCGGGTCCTAATGTTTTTTGAGCAACACACCATACTATGACGTTTTTACAATGATGGTTCTACTATGGAACCAGTTTGACATGTTCAGGTGTTCTTTGTGTGAAAACTCAGAGATTTGAGGGATCAGAAGGTGGTTTTCAACTTTCTTTGTTAACTTTCTGCTTCAACTTTAAACTAAATTTCCTTCACTAACCCAGCCCTCTGGACTCCCAGTAAGCTGTGTTCCTATTGGCTGTCCAGGTGGCTGCTTGGTGTTATCAGGAACACCTGAGCAGCTCAGTGTCTTCCTGCTTTATGTGGCTGCAGACAAACATTTACTCTGCTTCACCAGTGAACTGGGTTTGGCTCTGTTGCTTTAGTTTGTTTTTTAGGCGTTGGCTTGCAGCTTCCAGCAGTAAAATCGTCTTTAATGTGTTTCTTGGTGTGTTTTAGGGCTTTGTACTGGATAGTTGTCTTGGTAAATGTGGTTCTTTAGCCACAGTTAGCACATGGTGCTAATGTGTGCAGTGATTAGTGGATTTGCTACAGCTGAGTTGTGTCTTTATCTTGGCTGTAGTGAGTCTTTAGAGGTTTTTGGTCAGACACATTCTGTATTCTTGTTTGTTAACCAGTGTTGCTTGTCCAGAAGGTAAGAGTTCCTGTCCTGATTCTCTGTTCTCAGAGGTTCTCTGGTAGGCTGCAGGAGACTTTAGTGTTTGGGTTGTGCTAGTTTGGTTTTTGTACGGTTTCATTTGGACAACTATCTTGAGGCCCCTCCATGTGGTTTAGTGAGGTTTTCTGGAGCAGTTCTACAAAGCAACCTGCAGCAGAAGAGACTTTGAGAGTTTTTAGGAAGTTCTGGAGGCCAGATTTTAGAGCAGCAGAAACATTTGTCAGCAGTTTGAGCAGGAGAAGGTGAGCTTCAGAGCAGAAATGAGACGGAAACCTTCTTGACCCGTGTGGTGAGGTCCTGTACCAAGAGTTTGAGCAGGTTGTGAAGAGTCTGTAGTTCTTTGGTCTGAAAGCACAAGAAGAGTCGACTCATTAAAGGAGAAAACAGGAGATATTGTTGCTTCTTCTGTCGCTCTGCAGTTCCCAGTTTCCTTAGACTGAATATCAAGTTTATTTTTTAAATTGTTTCCCATGTGAACCCAAGAAGACTTCAATAAACTCCCTCCATCCCCTGGACACAACATACTTTATTACCATGTTAAATTTTTTTTTTTTTTTTTAAATATATTTTTGAGTTTTAATCATAGTTTCAATCATAGTTTTTTCTCTTTGCTTGTTTAGTTTTGTCATCTGTGTGAAAGGTGCTAAATAAATAAAGCTGAATTGATAAACTGAATAATTGACTAACTCATGATTGTGACAACAGAAGTATTTTCATTGTGATTTAAGGGTTTGTTTCATTTTCAAGGTTTTCAAAGATGAAATATTTTAGATAATTAAACATTTAAAAAATACAGTTAAACAAGAACATTAAACATTTAAGAAATACTAAACATTTAATTAGATTATTAAACCTTTGAAAAGACAAAACATTTAATTAAAAAATTAAATGTTTAATTAGAAAATAAAATTTTAAAGACAATAAAACTTCAAATAGGAATTAAACAGAAAATACAATGAATCATTTAAAAAGAAAATTAAACATTAAAAGGTGGTAAAACATTTAACAAAGAAAAACCTTCAAGATTTAATGGAAAAATTAAACATTGGGAAAGAAAAGGAAAAGCTGATAAAACATTCGAAAAAACAAACATTAAAAAGACAAAACGTGGAAATTAAATCAGACATTAGAAAAGAATAAAAGGTGAGAAAAGAGCAAAACTAAACATTTAAGAAGAATCAAACTACAGACATAACATTTGAAAAGACACCAGTTAGACTTTAGAAGATCAAATTAAACAGAAGAGACAATAAAATGATCTTGAAGTCTTAAAGTGTTTTCTAGTCTGAAATGAAAACATCAAGTTGTTTCTTCAAACATTTCCTCTTTCTATCTTCTTGGTTTGATTGTAGACAGATTTACTAAGAACTCATTTCAGAAAACTGCTTTCCAGATAAAGTCTACTAGTAGTTGAAGGCATGGATCAAACTAATGTTACCTTCTGATCTCCACAAACTTTACTGTTCAGTGAAGAGAATCAAAGTTTGTTGAGGATTTCTAAAAAATCCACAGGTGAAGGTCTGAGAAGAACTCAGATGGATGGTCTAAATGTGAAATCAAGACTCATGGTCACAAGTTTTAAGGGATCTGTTAACCATAAAGTTCAAACTAACAGAGAAGTACTGAGAAACTTTTAAGATTTCAGTCCTCAGACTGTCTGAAGGTTCAAACTAACAGAGAACTACTCAAGAACTTTTCGGATTTCAGTCCTCAGACTGTCTGAAGGTTCAAACTAACAGAGAACTACTGAGGAACTTCGAAGATATCAGTCCTTGGACTGTGTGAAAGTTCAATCCAACAGAGAACTACTGTGGGACTTAGAAAATTTCAGTCCTCAGACTGTGTGAAAGCTCAGGTCCTGAGGACTCGGTAGGTGTGGAGGCTTGGAAAGTCTTGGAACTGAAGGTTCAACCCTCCAGCACAAAGGCTGAAGTCCAACCTCCTGAGAAAAACGGTCGAGTCGAGACTCGAGTTAAAAAAAAAACTTGAAAACCACAAAAAATAGATGATAAATGTGCAAAAAAAAGAAGTTTTAGTATCTGAGCAAGTAGCTCAGGAGGATAAGAAGAGGACTACCAAGCGGAGGGTCGCAGGTTCAAGACCCACCACCGGCACTTTTCTTTCTTTGTCTTTGTCAGGATTTTGAGAAAATTTAAGAAGTGTCTGGTCTTGAACCAGCGACCTGCAGCTCCATAGGCAAATCCTTAACTCACTGAGCTACAGATCAGATACAAAGAAATAATTTCGTCGTCCCTTTGGCATCGTAGTTCCTCAAGTGACCACACGGGCGGAGCCAAGGCGGAGTCTGGGTGGAGCCGGGGCGGAGAGTAGGCGGGGAGGTGGGTGGCGGCCTCCCCCCTCTACTCCCCCACATCCCCCCACCACCCACCACACCTTCCCCCGCCCCACGAGTTCTTCGAGTCGCCACGAGTTCTTCTCGTCTCCACAGGTTTTCCCCAGTTTCTGGAGTTTCCACCAGGTCTGAGGCAGAACAACTTGTCATGAAGAGGTGTTGAAGTCGGCCAGGATGGACTGACTTTTTACAGCCACTGGAAGGAAGACCACTAGAAGAGCAGATCTTTAACCACCATCCAGAAAATCCATGGAGTTGGTCAACTTTTATCAACCTCCATCCACATGTTCAACTTCATATCTTTGAGATTTTTAGCACCACAAACCTTTAGTATCACACTTTATTATCAATTATTAGGACTTTAATGGAATCCACCAGCAGATTTACTTTTTGTTGACAAACTTTATTCTTGTCGTCGTTGGACTGCAGTATTTAAAACTCTTCCTTCTATTTGACCTCATGTTTATTAGTTTTAGTGGAGAAACTTATTTTAATTGTCCATTAGTCTCTTAAAAACCAAATAATAAATTTGATTAGTCAAGATGTTTAAATTTCTTACTTTGTCATATTTTAAATGACAAAAAAATATAAAAATAAAGTGTCTTGAGACAATTTGACCTGTAACTAGTGTTATATAAATAAAATTGAATTAAAACTGTATGTATCTTGTAATGTTGGAGTAATTCAGCCATATATGTTGGAAAACACATTTTCTTTGTCCATTAATCTGTTGATTGTTTTCTCCACTAATTCATTTCTTGTTTTGGTTTATAAAATGTCAAACCCAAATATATTCAGTTTACTGTCCTAAAAACCAAACAGATTTACATTCATGATGCAGGAATCAGGCAGTTTTTCACTTTTTATCTTAGTTTAGTCAGAAAGATAGTTGATAATGTGTGAATTGTTGCAGCTTGTGAGCAGTAAAAGGTTTTAATCTTTGGGGCCGAGTGTCAGAAAACATTTAGAAACCAACATCAAAAAAACATTCAACAAAGATTTGAACATCATTAAAGGGAAATCCAACTTTTGCATGACAATGTCTAATTAAAGGACATTTATTTCCAACGTAAATGTGTGATATTCATCCTCTGGAGCTTTCTCTTCACATCGTCTTCCACCTGGACTGGTTTGGTCGGGAGCATGTGCAACAAACATTTGAAAAACTGCACTTTAATGCACATCAATGAATGACACTGAAGTTTAATCTCTACATAAATGAGAGTAAGTCTGGATGTGCTGCTCTGTCATTAACTCCTAAGTTTAGGGAAAGTTCAAACAAAAGAGGACAGTTCAGATAAGACTTGAAAATGAGCTTATTCTGAACAAACATCTCAGACTTTCTGAGCTTCAGCACCTCTAGCAAGATAATTTAACAAGCAACTCAAGAGATCCAGAAGTTGGAGAGAGTTAGCTTTAGCTGAGCCAAAGAACATGTGGGACGCTAACCTAGCAAACACTTCAGACTTTTCTCTGTGAATTCTGAGAAATAATTTCCTATTTAATGACAGAGCTACACATCTTAACTCAGTCTCATTAAAACAGACTCTAATTCATTGTCATTCATCCATATTAAAGTGCAGTTACCCAAAATGTTTGTTGCATGTGCTCCAACAAAACCTGTCCAGGAAGAAGGCCACTTTGACAAACAGGAAGTGGAAGATTCCAAGCAGATTTATAGAAGGGGGAACCGGACTGTACTAACTGTGGTCGAGTATAGAGGGGTGTTTTGCGGGTTTTTAAGGCTGATAATGATTATTAGTGAGACATTTGGAGTCGATATTCATTTGCAGTAAATGAAAGTATTTAAAATCTTGGAGTTAAACTTTGAAGAACACAAAGTCTAACAGAAAACTTTGTTGATACATTTTTGTTTTGTTTACAGATGTTAAGTTTAAAGAGTTTTATTTGTGACGTATAACCAATCAAATCACTCCAGAAGACAGAGCGACCACAGGTAGATAAAGGTTCAGAACCAAAGTAGCGCCATTTTTAAATTTATTTATTACCGTAAATCAGTAAAAAATAAAATACTGATAATCAGTAAATCAGTCAGCCCACAATTACTACAATTCTACAGTGGATGTCTCTTTCCTTTGACTTGTTATTTGTACAATATACGATGTATATGATGGCGTTTTTTCATACCAAAGGCTATACTATGATGTTTTCTAAGAGACATACTCTGCTTGTTCTGGCCCTGGGTCGCTGCACTCCTCCTTTGTTTTTTTCTGGATTGTACTCAGCTGCATGCCTTCGTCCACCCGGCCTCCGTTGACTCGTCCCGCCTGCCGTCTCTGGAGCTGAAGCTGGATTGGAACAGACCAAAGTACAGTCCAATCACGATGCCAGCTGCCTCTCAAAAGGCTCCTTCATCTGGCAGGTGGCAGCACTTCTTCTGAGGGGAAGCTGAGCTGGCCCGGCAGAACTTTGGAGATGTGTTCCAGTGGTTGGTGCATGTGTGGGGAGATAGAGGGGGACCTTTGAATTGTTCAGAAAGGAAAACAGGGAACCCATTGGTAGTTTTAGTTTAGGGTGCTACTGCGGTGTGTTTTTGGGTTTTAAGAGGTGAACAGGAAGAGTTTTTTTTTGTATTGATTATCTTTTACTTTGTTCCTGCTTGGAATGCGCATCAATGTCAACATGAAGTTCACTTTTAGTTCTGATTATTTATTTTTATTTTACTACCACCCATTTGCTTTTAACTCCCTCACATGTTGTGTTGTTGTAAACTTACTCTTTCAAATAAATACTCGTCTAACCCTCTGGAAACCAGCGTTTGGACTGTTTTGGTGTTGCTCCTCACCTACTTCAGACAGCCAGGACATAACAACTTTTTGTGGACTAAAGGCTTTTCTATGATGTTTTTAGAGTGACATGCTAAACTATGACGTTTGTTGGGCGACACTCTATACTACAGGCTTTTTTAATTGACATATAACTATGAAGTTTTTTTGTTTTAGTTTTTTTTGTTGTTTTTTAGCAACATATTCTAAGAATTTGAACAGTTTTAAAAATTACTATACTTTTACTTGTGCAATGAAATATTATTCTATGGCATTTTTTAGATGACATATACTCTGATGTTTTCTTGAATAACATACTATTTTGACAATATACTGCACTATGACATTTTTTGAACCACATATCATACATGACAATTTTAGGCAACATCCTATCATTTTGCGCTTTTTGAACCACATAATAATCTATGTTTTTTTTTTTTGCCGACATGCTATACTATGAACTACAGGCCATACTATGTTATTCTTGAAAAGTATACTATACTTTGACATTTTCTGAACTACATCCTATACTATGGCGTTATACACAGAGTGCTTTGGTTCCATGTTGATTTATAATCTAGATTTTTTTCTGTTTTGTTTTTTGACAGGATTTCCACAGACCTGACCGTGAACACTGTTGACACCCACCTGAGGGAGATGCTGCCTAAGATCTCAAGGCTGCTTGGTCGTGGTCTTTCTGGTCCTGCTCCAGAACGCCTTCATCAACTACGTCTTCTTTTGAAGAGGCCCTCAGATGCTGCAATCTCTGACCAGTTCAGGAGGAACTGCTACTTTCACTCTGTAACGAGACGGCAGTTATTTTAATGACCCAGCTCCTGGCGGCTTTGAGTGAAAATTTAACATCCATCAAAACGGAACTACAGACAGTTAAATCTGAGCTGTTTGTCAGTATTTCAAACATCAAGTCCGACCCGGCTGCCCTAAAGCACGCTGTGGGTGAAACGGAAACTTTACTCTCCACATCACCGACGACATCGTCACACTCCAAAGTAGAGCACCTGTCTGCTGAACTTTTAAAAGTGGACTATAAATGTGAAGAATGTGAGCAGCAGCAGACTGTGAGCAGTGGAACAGATGTGATCAGAAAGAAGTCATTTTCTATTTTCTTTTCTTTCTGGTTGACTTGATGCAGTCAGATGCAGATGTTGGAGCTGATTCTGATCTTTCAGGATAAAAAGCTACTTTTCCTTCACAAACTTTTCAGAAAATTATTCTCTCAGGTTGTCTCTGCTATTTATATTTTTATTATCTGTGATTATTTCATTATTTCTTTATTGTAAAATAAAGTTTGAGGCATAAAGACTCATTTAGTTTTTTTATTCCTGAAATCTTTGATGTAGCAGAACTAAACTTCCATTTTCCTTCTTATACTTCTGATACTAGAACTAAATGTATCTTCAACATGGATCATCTGCTTTTAATGAATCAGCAGCAACATCACAACAACAAATGAGACAATTTTCAACAAATTAATGAAACTAATGTCATTTAAAACTATCAGAGTCTGTTTTAGTGTCAAATTAAAGCTGATTACTGACAACTAGAACATTAACGTTACTGTTTTAATCACATTTAAGTTTCCTGAACGGTACATTAACGTCAACCAGCCACAGTTTTATGAACTTAATGAACCACATTACAGTAACACAACACACTTCAGCTGTTTACATGAAACTCAACACAAACATCGCTAGCTTAATGCTACTTAGCTATAATCAGGCTACGACTCAGCAGTTAGCTCGGTTAGCATCGCTAACATTAAAACTAATATTTACCGGATGCTAACTTTCTTCTCTGGTCAACACACACTGAAACAAACTCCACCAACATCTGGAGTGCATGGCACACATTACATCTGACACTAAAGTTGCATATAAAGTGCATTAAAAGCGGCACCGATACGAAAATAAACACTTACTTACCGAACTATTAGAGTCCTTTCAGTGTCTGCTGGTAGAATCAGCCAAAGGTAGAAAACTGGTTAAAACAAGCCAACGGGCAGGAAAACTGTCTGCTGCTCCACCGATAAATAAACCAACAGTTATTATATCAGAATTAATCCCAACAAAGAGAGCAGAGTCCAGGTTGCCTCCTCCATAGGACCTGTCAGTCATTCCAGACCGGACTGTCAATCAAGTAGTCCCGCCCCCTGGCTCCGCAAAACTTTAACGCTCTAAAAAAAATTCAGTATTGATTTATTTTAAGATCGGCAACCTGATCTCTCATTTTGAAAACTAACGATCACTTTTTATCTTAGTTTAGTCAGAAAGATAGTTGATAATGTGTGAATTGTTGCAGCTTGTGAGCAGTAAAAGGTTTTAATCTTTGGGGCCGAGTGTCAGAAAACATTTAGAAACCAACATCAAAAAAACATTCAACAAAGATTTGAACATCATTAAAGGGAAATCCAACTTTTGCATGACAATGTCTAATTAAAGGACATTTATTTCCAACGTAAATGTGTGATATTCATCCTCTGGAGCTTTCTCTTCACATCGTCTTCCACCTGGACTGGTTTGGTCGGGAGCATGTGCAACAAACATTTGAAAAACTGCACTTTAATGCACATCAATGAATGACACTGAAGTTTAATCTCTACATAAATGAGAGTAAGTCTGGATGTGCTGCTCTGTCATTAACTCCTAAGTTTAGGGAAAGTTCAAACAAAAGAGGACAGTTCAGATAAGACTTGAAAATGAGCTTATTCTGAACAAACATCTCAGACTTTCTGAGCTTCAGCACCTCTAGCAAGATAATTTAACAAGCAACTCAAGAGATCCAGAAGTTGGAGAGAGTTAGCTTTAGCTGAGCCAAAGAACATGTGGGACGCTAACCTAGCAAACACTTCAGACTTTTCTCTGTGAATTCTGAGAAATAATTTCCTATTTAATGACAGAGCTACACATCTTAACTCAGTCTCATTAAAACAGACTCTAATTCAGTGTCATTCATCCATATTAAAGTGCAGTTACCCAAAATGTTTGTTGCATGTGCTCCAACAAAACCTGTCCAGGAAGAAGGCCACTTTGACAAACAGGAAGTGGAAGATTCCAAGCAGATTTATAGAAGGGGGAACCGGACTGTACTAACTGTGGTCGAGTATAGAGGGGTGTTTTGCGGGTTTTTAAGGCTGATAATGATTATTAGTGAGACATTTGGAGTCGATATTCATTTGCAGTAAATGAAAGTATTTAAAATCTTGGAGTTAAACTTTGAAGAACACAAAGTCTAACAGAAAACTTTGTTGATACATTTTTGTTTTGTTTACAGATGTTAAGTTTAAAGAGTTTTATTTGTGACGTATAACCAATCAAATCACTCCAGAAGACAGAGCGACCACAGGTAGATAAAGGTTCAGAACCAAAGTAGCGCCATTTTTAAATTTATTTATTACCGTAAATCAGTAAAAAATAAAATACTGATAATCAGTAAATCAGTCAGCCCACAATTACTACAATTCTACAGTGGATGTCTCTTTCCTTTGACTTGTTATTTGTACAATATACGATGTATATGATGGCGTTTTTTCATACCAAAGGCTATACTATGATGTTTTCTAAGAGACATACTCTGCTTGTTCTGGCCCTGGGTCGCTGCACTCCTCCTTTGTTTTTTTCTGGATTGTACTCAGCTGCATGCCTTCGTCCACCCGGCCTCCGTTGACTTGTCCCGCCTGCCGTCTCTGGAGCTGAAGCTGGATTGGAACAGACCAAAGTACAGTCCAATCACGATGCCAGCTGCCTCTCAAAAGGCTCCTTCATCTGGCAGGTGGCGGCACTTCTTCTGAGGGGAAGCTGAGCTGGCCCGGCAGAACTTTGGAGATGTGTTCCAGTGGTTGGTGGATGTGTGGGGAGATAGAGGGGGACCTTTGAATTGTTCAGAAAGGAAAACAGGGAACCCATTGGTAGTTTTAGTTTAGGGTGCTACTGCGGTGTGTTTTTGGGTTTTAAGAGGTGAACAGGAAGAGTTTTTTTTTGTATTGATTATCTTTTACTTTGTTCCTGCTTGGAATGCCCATCAATGTCAACATGAAGTTCACTTTTAGTTCTGTTTATTTATTTTTATTTTACTAACACCCATTTGCTTTTAACTCCCTCACATGTTGTGTTGTTGTAAACTTACTCTTTCAAATAAATACTCGTCTAACCCTCTGGAAACCAGCGTTTGGACTGTTTTGGTGTTGCTCCTCACCTACTTCAGACAGCCAGGACATAACAACTTTTTGTGGACTAAAGGCTTTTCTATGATGTTTTTAGAGTGACATGCTAAACTATGACGTTTGTTGGGCGACACTCTATACTACAGGCTTTTTTAATTGACATATAACTATGAAGTTTTTTTGTTTTAGTTTTTTTTGTTGTTTTTTAGCAACATATTCTAAGAATTTGAACAGTTTTAAAAATTACTATACTTTTACTTGTGCAATGAAATATTATTCTATGGCATTTTTTAGATGACATATACTCTGATGTTTTCTTGAATAACATACTATTTTGACAATATACTGCACTATGACATTTTTTGAACCACATATCATACATGACAATTTTAGGCAACATCCTATCATTTTGCGCTTTTTGAACCACATAATAATCTATGTTTTTTTTTTTTGCCGACATGCTATACTATGAACTACAGGCCATACTATGTTATTCTTGAAGAGTATACTATACTTTGACATTTTCTGAACTACATCCTATACTATGGCGTTATACACAGAGTGCTTTGGTTCCATGTTGATTTATAATCTAGATTTTTTTTCTGTTTTGTTTTTTGACAGGATTTCCACAGACCTGACCGTGAACACTGTTGACACCCACCTGAGGGAGATGCTGCCTAAGATCTCAAGGCTGCTTGGTCGTGGTCTTTCTGGTCCTGCTCCAGAACGCCTTCATCAACTACGTCTTCTTTTGAAGAGGCCCTCAGATGCTGCAATCTCTGACCAGTTCAGGAGGAACTGCTACTTTCACTCTGTAACGAGACGGCAGTTATTTTAATGACCCAGCTCCTGGCGGCTTTGAGTGAAAATTTAACATCCATCAAAACGGAACTACAGACAGTTAAATCTGAGCTGTTTGTCAGTATTTCAAACATCAAGTCCGACCCGGCTGCCCTAAAGCACGCTGTGGGTGAAACGGAAACTTTACTCTCCACATCACCGACGACATCGTCACACTCCAAAGTAGAGCACCTGTCTGCTGAACTTTTAAAAGTGGACTATAAATGTGAAGAATGTGAGCAGCAGCAGACTGTGAGCAGTGGAACAGATGTGATCAGAAAGAAGTCATTTTCTATTTTCTTTTCTTTCTGGTTGACTTGATGCAGTCAGATGCAGATGTTGGAGCTGATTCTGATCTTTCAGGATAAAAAGCTACTTTTCCTTCACAAACTTTTCAGAAAATTATTCTCTCAGGTTGTCTCTGCTATTTATGTTTTTATTATCTGTGATTATTTCATTATTTCTTTATTGTAAAATAAAGTTTGAGGCATAAAGACTCATTTAGTTTTTTTATTCCTGAAATCTTTGATGTAGCAGAACTAAACTTCCATTTTCCTTCTTATACTTCTGATACTAGAACTAAATGTATCTTCAACATGGATCATCTGCTTTTAATGAATCAGCAGCAACATCACAACAACAAATGAGACAATTTTCAACAAATTAATGAAACTAATGTCATTTAAAACTATCAGAGTCTGTTTTAGTGTCAAATTAAAGCTGATTACTGACAACTAGAACATTAACGTTACTGTTTTAATCACATTTAAGTTTCCTGAACGGTACATTAACGTCAACCAGCCACAGTTTTATGAACTTAATGAACCACATTACAGTAACACAACACACTTCAGCTGTTTACATGAAACTCAACACAAACATCGCTAGCTTAATGCTACTTAGCTATAATCAGGCTACGACTCAGCAGTTAGCTCGGTTAGCATCGCTAACATTAAAACTAATATTTACCGGATGCTAACTTTCTTCTCTGGTCAACACACACTGAAACAAACTCCACCAACATCTGGACTGCATGGCACACATTACATCTGACACTAAAGTTGCATATAAAGTGCATTAAAAGCGGCACCGATACGAAAATAAACACTTACTTACCGAACTATTAGAGTCCTTTCAGTGTCTGCTGGTAGAATCAGCCAAAGGTAGAAAACTGGTTAAAACAAGCCAACGGGCAGGAAAACTGTCTGCTGCTCCACCGATAAATAAACCAACAGTTATTATATCAGAATTAATCCCAACAAAGAGAGCAGAGTCCAGGTTGCCTCCTCCATAGGACCTGTCAGTCATTCCAGACCGGACTGTCAATCAAGTAGTCCCGCCCCCTGGCTCCGCAAAACTTTAACGCTCTAAAAAAAATTCAGTATTGATTTATTTTAAGATCGGCAACCTGATCTCTCATTTTGAAAACTAACGAATATATATATATATATATATATATATATATATATATATATATATATATATATATATATATATATATATATATATATATATATATATATTCGTTAGTTTTCAAAATGAGATATATATATATATATATATATATATATATATATATATATATATATATATATATATATATATATATATATATATATATATATATATATATATATATATATATATATATATATATATATATATATATATATATATATATATATATATATAGTCTATGCACCGTACTCTGTTTGGCTCCACCCTTGCTAATGACCGGTCTCAGAAAATGATTCGTTTCGAATTTTTCGTTTCTGTCTCTTACTGATTTTACTTTTTTGTTATTCTAAATATAAAATGAAAATCAAAGCATTTAAAAAAATCGTGTATCCCTTTTTGATCATGAAAAGGAAAAACGTCTTGTATTTCAATTTTAATTTTTATAAAACGAAAATCAAATAACTACTCCCTTTTTGTTTTTCAATACCCGTTTCAGAACGGAAAATCCAATTGCCAGATAAATACACGGACCGTAATGATGATAGAATCATTGTTTAGTATATATGAACAAAACACATGAATGACCACACAGTGTTTTCTGAACTTTTATTGACATGGGATTGAAAGTGTCAGCGCTTCAGTCGTGCTCTTGAGAGGTTACTATGGCTGCAGTTGTCCACCAGATGTCACTGTCACTCAAGCCTTGAAGCTTTGACTCTTTTCTACCAGTTTCGACAGTGAAATAAATCCAGTAACAAACACGTCTTTGTAATGAATGTGCAGCAGGTTGGCTCAGTAACTCATTTAAAATCCTGTTTCTGAAGCCAACTGCTTCTCTTTATATACAGTGTAGTTGTTGTGTTTGTCCAGCAGATGTCAGCATAACAGCAGCTACGAGGTGAGTTTGTTAAAGACGTGAATATTCCAGAGCAAACAGTGAGCTGAGCATTGGACTGAGGCAGGGCTGCAGAGAACATCACATATATTCATGCCAGCTGCAGTAAAGTCAAAATGCAGAAGAAAAGGAGACAAATAATAATAATGATAATAACTTTATTTGTATAGCACCTTTCAGAAGAACATTCACAAAGTGCTTTGACAGATAGAACATCGTGATAAAATAGATTTTTAAAAAAAAGAACTTTACTGGAAGGGAGTCTATAAAAGTGGATTATAAGAAGTGATTTAAAAGAATCTACTGATTGGACGAGCCTTATCTCCTCAGGCACAGCAGAAATGGTGCAGCACAAAACGAGCTGACCTCATTGTTGGGTTTTGTTAGCAGAGTGTTTAAAAGGTGAAATATAAGAAGCCAAGTGTCCATTTCACTGACAAAAACTGGAGCCTCGGGCGATGCTTCCTGCTAGTGCTGTGACGGATAATATGATCAGGAAGCAGATATTTGCAGCTCATTATCCTGCTGTAAACGCACTAATTAATTCTCCTTGCTGTGTGAAAACCAAGTAAGAGATGTCAGACATTAGCTCTGTTTTAGAATAGAGAATAAACATGATGCATTTATTCCAAAATTCAACTTTCTGGGGAAACATTTCAGTCTCTGAGACACCAAACTCAGGACAAATGAGCAGAATCTGATGTTTAAATCACTCTGTGTGTCAGAGAGTCAAAGTCTGCAATGTCACTATTTGCATAGTGACAGAAAGATTGAAAAGACTGAAAACTTTCTGTTTGGTTTTATCTTTACTCTGACCGACTTCGGCATCGTCACTGAGGAATGATGTAAATAGTGATGCAAATGACCTGCATTTCTGATGTAAAAACCTGAAAAGCACCAGAGTTAGAGGCTAAAACAAGACCCAGAATGTTGCTTTTTCTTGTGCAAGTTGCCAAGATGATGATGATGATGATGTGCAGGTTGTGGGCCCTGATGGAGAAGGCCCGGTCACCCTTGGATTTAAGCCTCGGCTTCGGAACAACCAGGAGGGACCAACCCGAGGATCAAAGGCTGCGCGGGGGGATGTACGGGGTTAGCTTGTCTAAAATATAGCAAGGGGTAAGGCCCTGGCAAGCTTCAGGAAATCAGTAAAATCTTAAAATCAATTCTAAAATGGACAGGGAGCCAGTGGAGGGAAGCTAGAACAGGGGAGATGTGATGTAAAAGCAGTAAAACTCCTCCCTACATGTTGAACTCTTGTTCCAGATGTCTGTACTTTTATTCATGTGTGAAGCTGAAGGAGGAAACAAACCTGACAACCAGCAGCAGAAAGAATAATGTTGGTGTTTGTGTCTGAATTAAATCCAACCAATTCAGCTGATAAGACGTCTGATAGTTTGTTAGTGGATTCAGTCCAAAGTGGCAGAAACTGGTAAATACAACATCATTTCTTGTTTCCTTGTTTCTGAGTGTGACACGACTACATAAACTTAACTGCATGTGTTCTTTGTTCTTTTCTACTTTATTTAATTTAAAACAAACTTTTTTCTGGTTTCAAGGCAACAAAAAAAAAAAAAAACGACAAAAGCAACTCCATCTAATGTTTAATCTTGGATTCTGCAGATTCCTTGTTTGATTTCTCATTTGGTATCAGCAGTAGAACTGAGGACAGACAGGCAGCAGAGATGTAAAAATTTTCAAATCAAAGCTGAAAGAATAGAACCACACTTTTATGACTTTCTGCAAACACAGGATCTACAGCAGGACTCTGATCCAGAAAGCAGGTTTATAGTGAAAACTCTGAGTTTGTTGCTCTGAGATGAAGGAAAGTCCAGTTACCATGGTAACAGACTGTGTGAACATCAGCAGGTTTTCCCTTCAACAGACTGACTGTCTCTCTGATTCCTGCTGAGCCCGAAGGATCTGTCTGACTCACCGTTTCTACCTGTAAATGAAACATTTCTATCAGAAGTTCATACTGACAAATTTCTGAATCCACAGTCACATTTCTCATTTCTGGCATTACTTCTTCACACTCTCCACAGTCGTTGTGTTTTAGAGGCTGATGTGAACAGAAAGCTGCTTTTATAAAGGATGTAGATGTGGTTGATATGAACATGAGGAAGAATCACAGCAACGTGTGAACATTAAAGGTCAGATCAGACTTTACTGTTCCTGTGGGGAGAAGTTGTCATGTTTCAGCTCTGCTCTGGCTGTTTCCTCCACAGATGAAGGTAGAACATCTCTGGAGCTGATGTGGATTCAGCAGCATCAAGGTAACATGATTGACTCTGGATGATTGGAGCAGCTGCCACTGCAGCCTCTGACTGGATATAATGGACTTGGACTAAGAGAAACATGTCAGATGTGGAAGAGCTTTCCAGTTTTTAGATGGAGTGTTGAGGTGAAGCAGCTGTCCCAAAGCTGGACAGGTTTCCTCCAATCAGGGCTGAGTGTGTTTGTCATGTGACTGAGAGGAAGGAGGAGGACTAATGTGTGACTCTCCCAGCAGGTTGTTGTGTTTGTCTGCTATGCATCAGTGTGAGGATGGAGAGGAGGGAGTCCCTCCCTCTCAAAGATCTCTGTGTGGCATGCTTTTTTTAAATAAATTGCATATTTTACCTTCAATTGTCATGGTAAATAAAATGTTATTCTTTTTTTAGTCTTGGAACCTATTTTATTGGATTCCTTGACCCCAAGTTTGTCATTATAGCTATAACAGAAGCAAAGATATGGGCCTCTCAAGTATGGTTGGCGGCTATTTTAAAAATTGCCGCCAAAATGTGATCTCACATTTGTCTTAGGATAAATTTATTTCGATGGCCCTAAGGTACTTCCATGCCAAAAGGGACCTTTGCATCATGACTTGAAGTCAAAAGTCACTTAACCTCCCTACTGTTGGGCTTGCGTGGCCTCTTCTGGGACGGGCTCATCAATCTGCACTGATGATGGAACATGATGGCAGCAGCAAAATGAACTCTGCAGAACCATTTTGTCTGCCAATGTAAAGAAAGATGCAGCCAAACTGATTAGGAGATCCTTCATCGTGTAGCAAGATAATGACCCGAAACACACTGCCAAAACAACAAAGGAGTTTATCAGGGGCAAGAAGTGGAAGGTTTTAGACTGGCCAAGTCAATCTCCAGACTTAAAGGCTATAGAACTGTAAGAGGAGACTGAAGGGAATAGTCCTCCAAAACAAACACCTGAACGAGGCGACAGTGAAAGCCTGGAAAGGCATCACTAAAGGAGAATTCAAAAGCTTGGTGATGTCAGGGAAAAGGTTGATCTCTTGTCTTATATTAATCTTTTGATGTCAAACTGAAATGTTTTCAGCCTACAGCAAAAATAAAGAAATTGGCCTCACTGTTCCAATACTTTTGAAGGGAAGTGTATATGATAAGAAATGTGTTACTGTATCACTCACCACAGCCCTTTGTTAAATGGAGTAGATTTAATACTTGGAGTATTGCTACTGTGTGGAATTGTGCATAAGTAAAGGTTTTTAATGCTTCTTTCACCAATACAGTTCAGTAACTCAAGGATCACTGAAATCAGTGCATGCTATGTGCCCACCAACTGCAAACAGAAGAAACATGTGTTATTATAAAATATAGAGCTTTAATTTATTAGTTAGCAACATTGATGAGGAAGAAAAGATAGTAATTTTTACAAGTCATTACAATAACACCAACTGTGCATATCATACATTACTGTACCTCAATGACCCAGAGCAAAGTCTGCCAAACAGAGAAAAGAAAACAGATGCACGTTTCAAATATATGCAAACTGGATTGTGTTTTTTTTTAGAACAAGAGGCAGAAAGAGGGAAAAGGAGAGAGAGAGAGAGTGTGTGTGAGAAAGAGAGAAAACAGAAAGAGAGCAAGAGGAAAAATCACAATTTTACCATTCTGGCCTTTCAGCAATTCCCATTGTAAAAAGGTGTGAGCACGTGTCTTGCACCGGTAGTATTTCCAAATCCCCACAACAAGAAAGACATTCACTGACATCCACAGCAACATAGCATTTTAGACAAATACCGTATACATACACTGTACATGCCATGCACAATGAAAAGCCACCTTCTGAAGATTTTGGTAAAGTTTTGTCTCCAGGTTTTTGTGGTGATCAGCTTGTTCGTGGTTGCGCTTGTGACATTGTTTTACTGTGTAGATGTTGCTCATTTCCATAGTTTTATATCAAATCTGTGGCACGTATGTTAGAGTAACAGGATGGCTGATAAAGATCTGTTGTTGACCAGTTGATACAGTAAGTACAGCACCAGAGAATAAAAATCAGCACACTTGACTATACTGATCTCATATGTCCTCAGTGAAACCAATATTTAACATGAAAATGCAGGAATGCAAATTTTGGATTCATTGAGAGCTAAAAGAAAACATTAAAGCATACAAACTGCATGCTTTGCTTTATATGAATACACTGCATAATATGCCACAGGTACATGTGAAGTATTTACTATTTATCCAAATCACCAATTTGGCAACAGAAGGTGCTTTATCTAATATCTTTTTTTTTTAATCACAAACTGTCACAAACTCACATATAGCTGCCTGCTGGAATATCTTATCTCCAAAGAGAGAAAAGAGAAGGCAATGTTATGTTTTCAGCTTTTGTGTCATTAAAAGACCCTTTTCCCCAAAAAACAGCTTATCACAAAGATCACGTTTGTTAAAGATACAACATTGAGATGTGGTATTCACATATAAACAAAACAAACACTTGGCAGCAACGGATTTTGGAAGAATATGGGCGAGCAGGCCAGGCTGGACCACGTCATCAGAGGGAAGACGTCTTACCTGCCTTTCATTCACACCTGACTGTCTGACCGTGACATGTTGTCACAGCTGCAGTCTGTGGGCATTTCTATTGTCCTTGAATGTCCCATGAAATGCCATTTTTGTTGTCTTTCTATCAACAGCTTGTGCTTGGAGTTTAAAAAAATACTGTCCGATATACAGTAGATAGTTCTGGTGAAGAAGTTTCGGGAAGTTCAAGGAGGTCAGGGACATCCTGACTCCACTTTCAGCTTAGACGCTCTATACTGCCAGCAGTCAAATGATCCATCATGGTCACCATCAACAGTATGTGAATACATGTTCATCAGTCCGTGTCCATGTGTGGATGCTCCCAGTGTCCTGGGTTATTGTTGCTGTTTCTCAAAAACACCAAACATAAAGATATTCTCAACATAATAACACATTGTAATAAACAATAACACTAACAATAATATTATAATAACAACAATATTTGCACAGATTTATCTATTCACAAAAAAACAGGGTTTTCTAGATAGGTACAAAGAAATTACTTTTTACAACCTACAATAAATATTGTGTGTTTTTTCCAACAGTTCCATAGAAACTGTTTGATGCTGTTGCTTTCTGTTGCAGTGTCTGTATTGTCCTTTATGATAATTACATTTTTCTATCATCTGACTGGAGTCATTTCCCTAAATGGGGGGTTGCAGTGTTTAGGAGGTTGTGTGAAAAGGTAGACGGGAGGTGTTTCACTATGATGGGGTTTGTGCTCAGCTCCTCATGTCTCAGCCGGAGCTGTTTGCTCATCGTGATGCCGGCGATTACGAGGCTTCTTCTGTTCTTTCAGCTCCTTCAGGCTTTTGGCTTTGTTGTCCCCGAGGCTGCCGTCTCCAAGCTGCCAGTAATCCTGGCAGTACTGGTTGATCAGCCCCATCTCTGGCTGGCTGAGGATGGTTAGCAGGTCCTTATACTGGCCGGCACTCGGAGTCCAGGCGCTGGACTGAAGCGGAGGGAGGGCAGGGCTGCCTGTCTCCACCAACACATTGTTGACTGTGCGACTGGAAAGGACCACGAGTTGTAGTTTCACAAGAGTGTGCTTGAAGTTCTTCTCTGTGGACGTGCACTGGTAGATGCCGCTGTCAGAGGACTGCAGTGAGCGGATCAGAAGACCTTCATCTGTTTTCAGAATGCGGCCCTCTGAGCGAATCTGGAATATAACAGGAGAATGGTAAAGAGGATGATTTTAAAAGCTTCAACTAGACTTAAAGTCTAAATAACATACATGTCAGTAAATTCTTAGGTATTCAGGTCACGGTAGTCATGCTAAGTATCTTAGAAGAAGGCAACTGGACTTTTGTTTTTGGTTATTGAAGATGCTTCTCTTCCAAGAGCTCTTTTCAGTTCTAACCAACTGACTAAACACCCAACACATGGGAGTCAGCTCCTCAAAACAGGGCTCAGCAATCAACCTGCATCTAAATGACAATGCACTCTCCTTTTATGACAGCAATAATCACATTCTGGACAGAGATGACAGCTGGTCTGAGAGAGGAGGAAAGAATGCCATCTATGTTAAACTGGAACCGAGAAGGGGGTCTATGACATCAATTATCAGATACTTATAATGCAGTCTTGAGATCTCTTCCTAGAAAGTTTCGACCAGATTAACATCTTGAGTCGTCTTTGACCTGGCAGTTTCACAACCATTCACACCTCGAGGCATGTCAGTCTTGGGTTGTGAGCGGGCCTTCAGCCATGTGAGTTGGAGGTGATGATATATGTCTGGCCTCACATCAGTCAGTGAGAACTGAAGAAACCTCTTGGATGAGAGTTGATACACCTTTTCATAAAGAGAAGGCCAGTTGTCTTCTACTGAAGCTCTTAGGCTCAAATATTAGACCTGTTTAGTAAAAGTGTTTTCTATGGAAACTGAGCGGAACTGCTTCACAGTAAAAGCTGTGCTCACCTCTTTCCTCCTGTCGCTGTTTTCCTTCTGCAGGTGCCACTTTAGAGACACATGAGGAGATCTGGCCTGACACTCCAAGAATGTGGTGCTTCCCTCCACGCCATACTGAACTGTCTCCAGAGTATTCTTATTGGCTATAAAAAAATATATGAAGCATATTTAGTATTTTGATCTTTAAACAAATACGGACTAAACAAATTCTGTGTACATTCTGTGGCCACACTACAAAGTGACACTCACTGTTAGAGTTATAACCTCTGCATTGTCGGATTGGATTTCCATACTTCACATCCTGCCGACGGCTCCGCCTAGAGGGGTCGGATCAACAAGCGAAAATAAAAAGTTTAACTTCAACATATTTTAAAAATACCACGTGCTAAAGTAAGAAATCCACATGAGAACTCAGACAGCACCCACGTATGCCTGTCTATGGTATCTCTATCCTCACCTTTTCTGTGAGGCCGAGTATCTGGAGCAGGATTTGCCATCCCAGGCGCAGTATGGATCCCTGGCCAGACAGCAGTCAGCACAGACTTCCCCATACACATCACAGCGATGGAGAGCTAGGTGGGTCACACCCAGGACTGATCCGACATACAGTTGTTGCTATTAAAAGAAACAGAAATAAAGACTAGACATTAAAACAGCTATATCACATACAAACATTTCCAGTAAGTTCACAGTTGTATAATGCACAAGTACAACAGCTTATTTCTCTACATGTTACAAATATTTCTGAGACTGCTACATATGTTTGTATATAGAAATATATATTGTATTCTATGCTATGTGGACATTTTGTATATACAAGTTATTTTTTGTACACTGGATATATGCAGGTCATTTAACACATGACATATTTTCTATAATTTATATTTTGCACATAACATATTAAACTATTTTTATTTGCTTGCTCTGAGCTTCCCTCTGAGAACTTCAGTGCTTATGTGATTAGTCTGATGTCAGAAATGTTTACTGTTCAGTGTCAGAAGTGGGTTCTTGACTGTGATTGTAGCTGCAGTAACCAAATAATTTCCTGCAAAGGATCAATAAAGAATCTATCAATTTTGGTAAAGGATACACACAAAATTGAGACAAAGTTCTGAGTGGAGTTTTATGAACTGAGATGCATGTGCTAAATCTCTGAGCACTTGTTGATTTCCATTTCCCAATTTTTCCATTTTTCGCTGTCCTAATGGGCACTGGATTGAAAAAGCTCAAGTTTATGCTCAAGTTAAATACCGAATGCAACTGTCTTTTCTTATGAGTTACAAATTTAGTTCTTTGTACTGTAGGAACTACTTTACTGTAGGAAACTATGGTAAAGTGTTACTTATCTTGGAAATGTCATCTAAATTGGACTTTGTAGAGGTCTGAAGCAGACAGAATTCTGTGGTCTAATCCACTTCAGAGCAACTTACCCGTTTTGATGAAATCTTCATGGTGGTGATTGGGGTGGGAACCTGCAGGGATACAATACAAACAACTTTAAATGAGCAGTGAGGGACATAAAAAGTGTTTTTGTTTTTTTTTTTTTAAATCTCATACAACGGTCACAGCATATATAAATGTAGAATAGGAGAGAAACAGAAGACGAGAAGAGTCTAAGGCCACTAGACTAACCTTGAACACCTCCACTTCCTCCAACACCAACTCCTCTGTTTGTAAATCATCTCTTGGCAGGACGATCACTTTCTGGACTGTCCCCCGATCTGAGGACGCCAAAGTGGAAACCAATATTAACTTGCAACTGTTGTTGCTTTGAGCTGTGAAATTGATTGGCCTTTGCTTTTTTCATGGGTTGCACTTGATTCACCCTTACTCTACATCATCTTTATATTTATGTAATAAATATATATTCAACAGAGACATGCTTTGAGGAATACCATAGTTGGACCCATTTGAGGCAAATTGTTTCAACATGCGTGTGAACCTCCCAGACAGAGCTAAGGCTAGCAGACTTAAATTTGACCCTTTGACCTTCAAACTACACAATATTTTAGTATTAAATTACTGGCCAGTCTTCATAAAAGGCACGTGTTGGCCTTAAAGCACTCACCTGTTCCCAGGAACAGCACCTCATAGCTCCCATCAGCAGCCGTCACTTGGTCCACAGCAATTGTGGTGAACTCGTAGTCAACATTGGTTCTGACCACCAGGGGGCGCTTGTGCACTGGGTATACCGCGTTGTACATGGTGGGGTGGTTTCTCATGAAGTTGATCACCTCATCTGGGTAATCCTTTGTGGACTTCATGTTGGGGGTGAAAGTGCCTCCAGGACACTATTGACAAAATGGAAATTTGATTGTCAAACCTGCTGCTCTGTGGTACAAACATACTGTCAGTAATCATCATTTTCTTTTATTTTTTTAACTCACAGTTCCAGGTCGAGGGTAGGGGATCTTCCCAGTGTAAGCCACCCACTGATAGTTGGGCCCTTCCTTGTGGGCAAATGGCCCATTGAAGACCATCCGGATGTCAGCCATGGAGTAAACGCACACAGCCGAGCCTTTGAACACAGATCTGGAGGAGGGCAGGAGGAACAAGGGTGAACACACAGAGGCAACAGCTCGAGGATTCAGATTAGGTCACTCCCTGAGATAATTACTGCGAGTGCTCTCTGAGGCTGGTAGAATCTACTTCCTTCCCACGTACTCAGCTGGCCTCTTACAGCGACACACTGAAACACTGTGACGCACAAACACACTCTCAAACTGACTCGAGTAGAGTCAAGCTGTCTGACACACTGACATACAAACACCCACGTACTGCAGAGAATCACCAGAGTACAGGCTCTTGCTGCTGTGTGGTGGGTGTACTATGTTTGTAACTCCTGTCATGGGCCCCTATCATTAGCGCCGCATGTGCTTTTATCAGCTGGCTCTAAACGTGCCTGATGCCTACAGAGTGGATGGAAAGAAGAACAGCATTTGTTTCTCAAATACATTAATCAAGTTTATGAAGACGTTTTACGCAGCTCTTCCTACTCGAATCTCACTGTACATGTGGTGCCTTGAATTTGAAATTCGGTGTGGTGACTGACAACCTGCTATCAAGCCAGATCTATAAACAGCTATAGGCTCAGTCAGTCTCTCAGAGCAGCACAACTCCCTTTTGGGGCTCCAAATTCCCTTTTGTCTTGTCTTTGTAGCCGGAATGTGACAGGCCAAACGCAACAGAGCATTTCAGCATCAGAGAGAGATGACACCTTCAGGCTCAGAGAAAATGGATAAAAAGTGCAGCAGAGTCAAACCAAAATACACTTTACATCCAAACGGCATCAAAGTTTGAGAGTTTGAAAAAGCCATCACTCACCCTGAAACTGAGAAGACTCCGTAGATGACAGGATTCTTGGTGTCTTGAGTTGGCTGGATATACACATCCCCTGATAGAAAATGACAGAATTAATGGTAATTAGTCACAAACACAGCCATGAATCATAAAAAGCTTGTGGTAATTAGATCCATAAGTACACTGACAATTAAAAAATACTCCAATACGAGTAGAAGTCCTGCAGTTTCATCAGCAAAAAGGTACTTCAAGCATCAAAAGTGCTCATTTTGCAGACATTATTACAACTTGAAACTGATGTTTTAGTGTCAAAGTAGAACTTCACCTTTCTCTTATATGTTTCTCTAATGTTTGATGTTTTTGTGAAACACCAGACTCGACCTCTTTAGGACTCAAATATTTCAATTAAATTAACTGAGCAGTTTAAAGGGAAAGCCTTGCCTCACTGAAAACAAAAGAAAAGAAAATATTGCTGATGATCCCATGACTTATGATCCCACCTGGTTCCAACCCAGAGCAATTGTAACTGTGACATATGGAGAGTTGTGCTTCCTTCAAAAGAGAGTTAAGGGAGAGTTGCACATGAATTGCGGTTACCAGAGTCTCAGTGAGATCCTGAATCCAAACTCTTCCAAAGCTGAAACTACAGTTACAGAGTCTCAGCAGGGAATATGAGTGAAATAGAGATCTCTGGTGAAACAAGGCTTTAATAGGAGCCATATGCATGCAGTGACTGTGGGGTTGAGGCAACTGTGAACCCCACATATCCACTGATGGCTTAATGAGAGAAAAGTGCAAGGAAAAACAATAAGAAAGAAAACCGAAATAAATTTAAAGTAGACATGTTGAGTAGAATAACACGTCAGCCACAATTGAACACACAGTTCCATTTAATGCTTTGCATCAATGGGAAACTAGTAAAAAGAGCTCAGATCAGTTGTTTGAAATGGCCTTGAACAGTTAGGACAATAATTACATATAGTCAAAAGGCTTTAGGAAACACAGATTTCAGTGAATGACCATGAAATTCTATCCTCTCTTATATTAACTGAGATCTTTTCATGGTTATCTGTGAAGTTAAAAGCAAAAGACATTAATCTGACATACGGTGATGAGAATGTAGAGCCGCCTGCTCAGATTTATCTCTCACATATCACCTGAATAAACTTGAGAAGCACAATTATGCACAAAGAATTGAAGGTTAAATGTAATAACACACAGTTTGATCCTTGTGCTCTCAGCTTTGCCTAGTAAGCATTAGATAAACAGGAGCAAGCCTGAATTCACACGGCTTGCTTTAAAACATCATTTTCTGACTCTGCAAAGTTATAAAACAAACCAACTTCTCTTTGATCATGAGTTTGACATCTTTTCAGGGAAGAAAAAACAAAAAAACTTACACGCCAAGGTATGGAAATAACAGGTAATGGCTGCTCACTAAAGCAAAAATTAACTTTTGGCAAGCAAAGTAGAAATTCATAACCCATCTGACGCCAGTTTCACAGACCTCCTGGCTATAGAACGAGCACAATGAAAGAGAAAAGAAATAAATCAGCAAACTGGAACAAGTTGAATCACTCTAACTTTTGTTTCTGATGTGTCGGATCAGACGGAGTCTTTTAGGCGTTTCAGCATCACACTAACAGAGAAACATCTTTAATTGCTGTAAGCACAGAATGAACACAACGATTTGGGATAAACAAGAAACTGTGAAACTGTGAAAAGTAAAACCAAAAGAGACGGTGGATTATGCACTCAGTAATCACTGGATTGAAAAAAGCCTCAAATGATAACAGACTGTATATTATCATCTCTTTGACACGTATTCTAAGAGTTACACACCTAAAATATGTTGCTGAAATATCCAGTTGGAATAATTGCAAAGGAAGTCAGAAAACAGAGCAACAACATGAAGAGTATTGTAAAGAGACTTTGGGATTTGTGGACTATGGTGACATGTAACATAATTGAATAAAAAAACAATGGTTTCCTGCATAATTACATTTCAGAAAACGACAACAAAACTTTCTGGCCCACAAAGTCATTCTCGTTGGTCTGGCATTTTCATGTCTCTCATGTCTGTCTCTTTTTGTCAGCCTTTATGGTCCTCCTCTCCCTCAAGCACTGAACTGGCCTCACCATCTGAATGTACTCCACTCTCTCCCTGGAGTCATCATACAACCACTCTGAAGCTCTGCTGGGCTCCATCAGGACCAGCAGACCAGACAGTCTGTGGTTGTGGGAACAGCGACCACAGAGCTGTGGGATGTTACACTGCACCTCAGGACTCACAATGACCTCACCACGAGTGTTCATCTGCACTGAGGCGACTAGTGACCTGCTGCACTGATGGACCACTGAAGTACAGCAACACTGACACTAGAGTGCTTCTCTGTCACGGACAGAACGTCACGGCAGAATGTGAAAGGTGATGCTGATCACCTACTATTATCTATCTGTGAGGAGATGCACAGTGTTTCGTCAGTCTGCCTTATCAGTGCTATGTTTTGAGCTTGGTGTGTCAGGTTCTAGCTTACTGATGCATTTCATTATGTAAATTAGGGATATTTTAAGATAATTATAGTGTCTCAAATCAATTAATTGCTTATTTTGTTTAATTTGAGACCCGAATTATAAAACCAAAAATGTAATTTTGGGTTAGAAATGCAGTTTTGATTATGTGTCACAGCAGTTTTTTTTTTTACATAAAACTAAATGTATTTTGAACACATTTTTTTCCCCTGAATGGAACAAAATGTCTCACCAAATGTCAGTAATCATTGTACATTTCATGATGTGGCAAGAAGAGTACTGTTGTTCCCCTAAAGGTGTCCCATACGGTGCTCCACAGAAGGTAACATTTATTTTATGAATTGATTTTATGCTATCTCTTTAATAAGCTGCTGCAAGACTTTAAACTCGATAGAACATTGTTAATTTGAATCTGTCTTTGTCAGCTGGACCCAAAGTAAACTGCAGCTTGAATGAACAATAAAGTGCAAAGTGCTTCACTCATGACAGTGGAATCTGAGTTTTATTGCCAATCAAACTAATTTTCTGCAAGATTTAGTAAAAACCATCAGAAAGTCTGTGTAAAATATTTGCTGCTCATACCACCTGTCATTACAATTTCAAGGATACTGCAAATCCCTCCTTAATCCTGTCAGTCATGTGAATGACAAATAGGTTGGGATGATCCACTGATCCCAGCTGCTCATTACTCTGATTACTCTGCATGCGTGTGTACATTGGCTTTTCTATCGCTTGTATTTTTCAAAACAAAGATTCTCTTTAAAGCACTGATGGAGCTTAAACGCAGAACGAGGGCAGTCTCACATTAAGTATCATACCTTCTTCAGGATGTCACGTACTGTACAGAAGCCATGTTACTGTTCAAAGGAATGTACATGTCAAGATTAACATGTATGAGTCAGTGATACCTTAATCTAAAGCTGCAGCTTCCTTGAGATTCTTCTCAGAGTTGCTGTGCATAAGAGGAGCTGTTCTAAATGCTGCTGCATGTGTGTTCTTTTAGTACAGTAAGCTGCTGGCACACACACACACAGACTGCAGCAAAATCTGACTGTATGTGGATTAACATCGTTATGAAGCTACACAGAGCGAATGTGAGGAGAATTCTACAAATGACGAAATTGTTGATACTGAACCTGTCAACAAGAAGTCCATCCCAAGACCCTTGTTTAGAATTTTCGTGGCTACACGGTCATTTAAGAACTCTCAGTTTCCATCTGGCAGCTTTTATGTGAGGTCACGGACAAATTCATTATTGTGCTTTATGCTAACTCCAAGCAGATGCGACAAAAAGTCCCAGAGTCAAGGAAACCGATCCATAAAATGCCACATTTAATATTTTAGATAAATTGCGCAGCTTGTCCTTTCTCAGAGAGAAAGTTCTATTTTGTTGTAGTTTTAAAAAAGTGAAAACTTTTGGATCACAAATGCTGAGTGTAAATGTGGTGGTGCAGACGGGACATAGCTGGTGAGAGGATGGGGTGGATAATGTCCAGACATCAAAGGAACTATCAGAGATGCTCTGAGAGGGTCAGGATGGAAGGAGAATCTTAAAAGGGAAATAATAATTCAACTCACTTAGTTCATCAAAGTGTGTCTCAATGCCGTCGGCTCCAGGCACTGAGCAGATGAGACGAGCCTTTAGAAATGTGCTCCACTTGTTGACCAGACAGCAGTGTCCACCGTCATCATTCTGTAAGGCAGAAACACACAGTAGTCATCCTCCAAAAAACACTCAGCGCGACGAGTTTGACCAAAATCTGACTCGCAGCTGTTCGAAACAACTGGCAAAGCTAACTGCACTGGCTCTGTTGTTACTGGGCCCGCATGAATAAAGATCAGCTCTGTGTTTCAGCTTGGCCAGTCTGCACGAGAGGTCAGCCAACTTCTACTACGGAGGTGAAGAATCAAGCATAGGAAAAATGACTCAACACATTTTACAGAGTCCAAATGATTTGTGGGGCTGAAAGAAAAATATATTTGGTGTCTATCTTTATATAATGTAACATGAAGCTTAGTTTTCACAGTTTCTTGCTGACCTATTGCACGTTTTAATATCTTCCAGAAATGATAGAGATGGTGCAAACATTATTTCACATTGTCACATTGTCATATTATGTTGTCTGTGCAAACATCAACTCCAAAATGTGCAACGCTGTCAACATCTGCAGACAGATTGACAGTTGGTTTAGCTCTGCTGTCGTCATTGAAAATGTCATCTGAACTCACTACAGGTGACACTTCAGAGGAAAGCACATCTCACTTCTCATTCTTACATTCTTCTTTACTTTTCCCTAACATACTACCTCAATATTCACTCTTCCTTTGTGACATTTATATTGTATATTTGTAAATAGAGACTGTTTGCACTACCTTTAAGATTTTTAAGACTTTTATCTTGCACCTTCTACGATGTTTGCACTGAAAAGGAGAAGCTGTCCAATCTCGTTGTACACTTTATAATGACAATAAAGCACCTTCTATTCTATTCTATTCTATTCTATTCTATTCTATTCTATTCTATTCTATTCTATTCTATTCTATTCTATTCTACTCTTCCTTGTATGTTCAGTGAAAGGGGCTGAGATGCAAGGATAAAATACAGTGTGTAAGCGAGAATTTTCCCAGAACCGCCTCTGTAAAACCTCTTTTGATGCTGTTTTTGGGGAAGAAAGAAGAACCTACTCCAGGGTAAGTTTTTTTAAGTAGCCATGCAAAAAAAAACAAAAAAAAACCCCAAAACGGCTGTGTGGGGTTCAATGCTGACTGGTCAAACTTGGGCAAACAAAGCTGATTGGTTAAGTTTGGAGTGGGCATTTTTTTCTGCCATCTTGATGTCCTTATCAAGCAGCAGTCTTCTCTTCTCCAACAGTGACATCAACGATGTAAGATTCACCATACGAGCTAACATACCATAGAAGAAAGCCTGAAACAGCTGATGGCAGGACTACTTCTGCAAACATTCATGCCACATTGTGCCTGCTATGAATTCCTACAGTGAAAATCAGCGATTGTGAGCAAGCAAAAATGTTGATGGTAGCATTTTGCGCTGATGTGCAGAAGTAAAGCCTCCTCAAGCACCGGCTTTAGTCTTGTTTATTACATTTCTTGAATTAGCTTCTCGAGGGATGCATCTTGCAAACGCAGAAGTGTCCTGAGAGACATTTTTGTGAAATCCATGTACAGATGGTTTGACAGTTTTGGGCATAGCGTCTTCATTTCTACAGCTCTACATCACTGTTTCAACACAGTTCTGGGTTTGTACGGATGTCTCTGCATGTATACAGACGTGGATAAAAATAAACTCTGCCACACAAATGTTTCTCCCAGAGGAGCAAAAATAACAGGATGTGCTCCAAACTTAGCTGCCGAGACATACAGCAAATATTTTGTTTAGTAACTGGTAATTGGTGTGTGTTAAAGTTTCATTCTCAGCAATTACTGATGATCATGGGGGACCTTCTTTCTGGGCCTCAAAGAGACTAAAACAGGCAACAGACTATAACTAACCATTATGGGAGACATATAAACCTTTCCCCGGTGATGATCAAGATGAGGTTTGCTGACTGGTGTGATAACTCACCAGGCAGATCCGCCCTATCCTGGACTGGGTCATGGGACTCTGGCCCATCTCAGAGGCCTTCTCGCGGAAGAAGAAGTAGAGCTTGTCATCATTCTTCTCAGCGCTGTCTGGGATGAGGTGTGCGTGGACAAATGTGGGATCTGTAAAAGAGAAAGAGCTTGTTAGCAGTCTTGTAGCACACATTGGTCTACACACACACAGGCTACATGCAAATGCGCCATGCAGATTTGTTGAAACGAAACAATTCATCACAGTAAGGGTCCAAATGGATTTTCTGTTGACTTCCAGAGAGCCAGGTGGGAATTCATAGGATATTGCTCAAAATTAAGGATAATTCAAAGGAAAAGGATCCTGACAATATCAAAGATAGCAGTAATACTATCTAGTATATCTAGTGGTGATCCATATCCACAGTGCTTATGTAAATATAATAGAAGTGTTAATACTCAAATCATCAAAGTAGTGGCAAAATTTCATTGTGCATATCATCCATATCTCTTTTTAATTCATCTTTAAATTACAGTTTTCCCAGTACTGTTGAAACAATGTTTGCCAACTGTATTCATTCCTCCTGTTCATACTGGCCATTAGGAAATCCCTTTATGACATGCTTCAATGTAAATAATCAGAGACAAATTAGGCAGTCCTCGTTCAGTCCAAAAGTCACTCGAAGGTTCTGGTAATGTAAGGCTTCAGCAATCTGTGCAACATGTAACAAATGGATATCCTGCAAATTGAGAATTTTTAGTTTAAAATTCTCTCTTTGTGGTTCTGTGGACAGCATTTTGTAATAGATGGACCAGTGAGGAATCTACATTATTCATGGCCATGGTCGACTGAATCAATCATTATAACAAGCAAAGCCTGTTTCACTTCACACATGGCTATTATTTGAGAAACATCCTTTCACACAAACACCATGAGATGACAGAGGGACCAAATGAATATAAGCTTTTATTGTTTAAATTATTGTTGCTGTACCATAAATAATAGCAGCCTCGAGCCCAGAGCGGCACTGTAACTGTCCTAAACTGTGCTCTTTGTTTCTTCCTAGTGACAAAGCTCAATATGGCTTCACAGTTTGCTCCCACTGGCTGATTCTCTCCATCACCACTGGACACGCAAACAAGGTGCCCCTCCCTGCCGTGACACACCAGAGTCCCAAATGGGGACAAACCAAAACCAGGAAAGGGGGGAGCAACTAGGACCCATGTAATGGGGGAAGGGGAATATCTGAGAGATTTCACATGGCTGATTAGCAGGACTCAGGTGTCCTGATTCAGTGTACCACTGCCAGGGGACTGTTGTCAGGGCAACAGGGTCAGAGGAAAATCTGGGAGCCAGCAACACTGGGGGGATTTCGTGATTGATTTGGCAACATCAACTGAAAGCTCCCGACCCGCATTTATATCACTGTGACAACTGTGGTTCATTAGAGAGCCGAGGCTACTCCGAGTCATTATTGACATTCACTAATTTCCCCCTGCTACTACACTACTGACCCTGCTGTCAGACTCTGCAGGCATGCAGCTAACAATCAGTGCAGTGAATTTTATGCTTTGAGTCAAATGATCACTGGGTCATGTGGAGCGGGCTGGAAAGATCAACATTCTTAGTAGACATGGATCTAGGAATAGACGATGTGCAGGACGGAGTTGAAACTCCACTGGGGTGGATTGCGCGAAACACTGTGGCAGTGTTCTTAAGGAATAAATTAAAAATGGCTTGGAGAGAGATGAGTGAAAGAAAATGCTGCTGGATGCAGAACAAGCTGTGAGTTGAGACATTACCGTTTAACCATCTGGAGTTGTACTGATCAGTCCTCATGGCTGTCTGCTTCCCCAGAGTACGGAAGATAGCAGAGTCTGTTCCCATGAAATCAATGTAGACTCCTGCGTACAGCTCTCCGTCTGTCAGTCACAGAGCAGAAGAAGGGTGGTGCAGAGGTGAAGTCATGAGGGATGAAAACATTTTTAGGGGAAAATTCAAAACGTGCTGGCTAGCAGGTCTGATTCAAACTTCATTAAAAAAGTTGCCTCATTTCCCCAGGTTCAATCAAAATCTGGCTGATAGCATGTACAGCAGCTGCGGTCATTCAAAGCTCAGAATTAATCTCTACATAATGACCGGATAATACGTCATCCAATCAAATTCGGTTCACAGGTGTCGGTGTCGTGTTGGAGCAAAAAATGTTGACCTCACAACTGTAATGAAATTGAACTCATTATCAGTGTAATTTTAAAGGACAGCTGCATTTACAAAGCCAATTTCACATCAGCTGGATTCATGGTGTGTAGGTTAGAGGTTACTGAAATCCATCATCGCTCCAGACATGTTTAGACCCTGTAATATCATGTCTGACATCAGCCTAGAGAGAAATGTACTGATAAAACATTTAATGTATGAAATACATTTAAAAACACCTTGAGTTTCTGCTGTTATTGTGAGGAGTTGAGAGATGGCTCATGAAATAATAGTGTAAAATATTCCAAATGCCTAAACCAGGGAAATTCCAGCTTCTTCTGTTGTGTCAGTGCGGTACATCTGTGCTCTGCCAATTATGTAAGTCAACATGTAACGGATTTTCTTGGTGTTATAGTTTCACTGGGGTCAGCTGTAACTGGGCTGACATAGTGTAGCAATATAAAGGCTTTCCACACACACACACACACACACACACACACACACACACACACACACACACACACACACACACACACACACACACACACACACACACACACACACACACACAGGTCACCGATCAGCAGCCATGTCTGACCACCTGTAAGCCTGTAAGCTGTTGACAAAAGACCACCCACTGCTATGAGAGCACACACACCCGTCTCTCCATCTGACCAAATAAGTGAGTATGTTGATAAAACTAAAACCCTATTAGACCTGCAACAATTAATCAATTAATTGATGATGGATGATTATCAAATATTTTGCAAATTGATTCATTTTTAGTCAGTTCATGTGCAAAAATTTCAATTATTTTCTGATTTCGTCCTCCAAAATGGATGATTTATTAACTTTATGAGTAACTGTTAAGTGAATATCTTTGGGTTTTGGACTGTTTGTTTGACAATACAAGCAACGTATCAGCTTTAACTTGGCCTGTGGGACATTTTAAAAAGCATACTCTTCTCATTTTTAAAAAATGATTCAACATTTAATCAACAGATCAAGAAAGTAATGGACAGATTACAAGGTGAGCTTAACGTTATAAGACAGCTGCTACTGCAACTGTGTCAATTTTCCTTAAAGGACACATATGCAATAACAATGTTCTGCAGTGTTGTGGTTACATATAATCCTTTTCAGACACAAAATGAACTGACTACAAACCAAATACAGCTTTTCACAGGTAGCTATTTAAAGCTGCCAGAACACGTTGTATGAGGCAAAAACAGCATTTACTTACTGATCAAAGCGGAGACGCTGTTAAGTTTGGGGTCAAAAGGACATTTTCCTTTCCCAGAATCCACTTTGCCGGGTTCAAGACGGAAAATGTATTCCTGTCATTGTAAGGAAAAACATCAATCACTTGATAACAGATTCAAGGAACATTTTTGCCCGTGGGAAGCTCATTGTTTGATCATTTACTTGACAAGGTTCTTTGGATGCAGTTTTTTAATGGCAACAGCAACATCAGACTGATAATGCGATCAGCTGGCTAACACAGTAAGGTGTGAGTTGTGGGTTTGCCTTGTGTATGCACTGAACAACAGACTCTCTCACAGCACTGTTGGCTCTGCTGAGGGGAACAAAAAGCACACAAAGCCAGTTATCGGCGAGATGGAGAGGTGGAGGAAAATGCTGAGAGCAATCCAAAACTCATCCACCATGCTTCTGACGTTAGTGGCTCACACGAGAATTCATTATTCCACAGTGCAAGAGGACATGTTGAACATCTGTGTCAACACTGGATGTATGTGTCTGCATGGAGATTTGTGAGCGACTTCAAAGCTGGTCCGCTGATGTTTGGCAGGCAGTAAAATGTAAGGCACAGCGGAGTAATGACAACGTTGCGTCTGTAACCTGCTGTTGGATGTTGGTTTTAGTAACAAGATACAGTGTGACTCCTAGATGTGTGGTGATGAAAATGCTGCCATTTGGACAAATCCACAAGAATTACAACAGTTGTTTGGGACAACAACTTTGTATATTTGACTGAAAGCTTTTACCTAATGAAGGTCTGAGAACCAATGTGTTGTGAAAAAAACAGAGTACACATAAGTGATCGACAGTGTGAGTTTTTGCTCTTTCAACAGGCACTTTAGGATCTCCTGGCGTGAGAAGAGGACATTTTCTACTAGTGGCTCGGTAGTTAGCACTGTCGCTTTGCAGCTAGAACATCCCCGGTTTGGGCCTGGGATCTTTATGCATGGAATCTGCATGTTCTCCCTGTGCATACGTGAGTTTTCTCAGTGTTCTCTGGCTTCCTCCCACATTGCAAAAACATGCTGCAGTTAATTGGTAATTCTAAATTGTCCATAGGTGTGAATGTGAGTGTGATTGTTTGTCTCTATATGTAGCGTTGTGATAGACTAGCGACCCATCCAGGGTGTCCTTCGCCTTCGCCCTAAGTCAGCTGGGATGAACTCTAGCCTTCCCATGACCCTGATGAGGATTAAGTGGTGTATAGATAATAGATGGATGGATGTTGATCCCTACTTAAGGGAAACGTGTTCTCCACACAGAAATTCAATTTATAGTGAATATTTTGACAGCAAAGTTGTCTGTAGATTCAGTAGTTGAACAAGTTGCCTTAGTATTCCCAAGGTATGTTAAAAAAAAAAAAAAAAAAAGGAAAAACCCTGCAATGATTTCTTTGTAGTCATGTTATCCCCACTTTCCCAACTTTGACTAGAAAGTACTCCAGGTGGGCACAAACTACAAAAAACCCTTCAGCCCACCTTCGCCTCCAAAGGCTCTGATGTAGTGCTGTAGTCTGCTGCTCGACTTGTTCTCCCTCCTGACTGGGGGGTCTGTAGGTAGTGGAACCCCTAAAAACAGAGACATGGCACAGTGGGCCCCCTCATTACCGACATTCAACAGTCCAGATCACAGTGAAACTCAGCTGATTGTGACCATGACATAAAGAGAATTGGAAAATAAGGAAGTGCAAAAAGTAGAGTCAAAAAAGTCAACTTGATGAAGATGAAGAATTCTAGAAGATGGAAAGACAAATGTCAAAATAAAGGTCTGAGTAAAGCGAATAGAGACTGGTGGGTGGCATTCATCATTTAGTGGCCTTGCTGGATTAGACTCGGTGTCATGCAAACACAGCTGTACACTCCATGCATAATCCATGCAGTGCGAGGAAAGAAAACAGAAAAGGAAAACGACACTAGCCTGAGTAAAAAAAAGAAAAAAAGAAAGACTACATACAGTAGAATCAAACAAGTGAAGAGAAGAAGATTTACATGTAAAATAATTAGAGTAACACATAAGACAGTAAATGTAATTTAATTTCATATAGCGCATTTGTTGTGATAAATCTCCAGCATTCCCGACTGAAGCATCCTACTGAACTAAATGTTTTATTTTTTAACAACAATGCAGGTTTCTGATGTGGAATTCAGCAGGTTGACATAAAATCTGCAGAGGAAGCTTTGGAACAGCATCAAGAAGGCACAGAGACTGACGCGGGTAAAGGAAAAAGTTTGCAGTTGAGTGACAAAGTTTGGGAGTTAACTGAGGACTAAAAATGTGTGAAGCCCTCCGTGTAAGATGGGGAGGAATTTCTGAACAACTGGTTTATGTTTACAGATACTCTTACTGAGAAAAATCTTTACAGCATGAAGCAACATAACATTTGGGCCTTAGGGGAGAAGCTGAATGACAAGAGGCAGACTGACCTTTGCACTGAAATCTGAACCGTCCATTTGGACAGTGAGACTAAACAGGCACAGTGGTGAATGTAAGTGTGTCCACTATAACCGGGCTGGCAGCTGCCGTAGCTCTGCACGGCCATCGAGGGAGGGAATGAGGGAGGGAATGAGGGAGGGAATGAGGGAGGGAGAGAGGGAGGGGTGAGCTACAAGGCTGATGATGGATGAGAGGCTCCATCAGTAATGATGGCCTTTCAGAGGCTCTCAGCCAGACAGAAAGACAGGCCACCAGCTCTGCTGTGTATAAACAGGTGAGGAAGGGGAGGAAGGGCTACGAGGAGGGGGATTCTCTTCTATAGATATAATGTCTATGTTATTACTGCTGGTAAGAGAAGATTGGAGCCTCACCAGTCCCTAAACGGTGGCAGGAACCTGACCAACAGCAATTTTGCAATAATAATTGAGATTTGGAGAGGACTGACCGAGATCTTTTTCTTTGAGTCCTTCAGACCATGAAACAGCACAAATCGATGAAAACTAAGCGGCAGAAAATGATGAACGAGAAGCAGAGCCCATGAAACCGAGGAGCAGGAGCAGAGGGAGATTCTCTGACCTGAGAGTGATTGACTGATATGGTTCTTTAAGAACAAGGGAGTAAAGGTCAAAATGTCTCCACGGCTGCCCGCTTGTGTCTTTGGTTACCTGTGACCTCCGTCCTCGGTCCACGTAGGTGCAGATGGGGTTGTAGGCGCCTGTTCCACACACATACAGGTGGGTCCGGTTCCATGGCTCAATCAGACGTATGAAGTTTCCACATTCCCCCTGAGTGAGGGAAAAACAGAGACGCAACATGATTGGAGACTTCCCTTAAAAAGGAATTGTGATCATGAAAATGCAGCGGAAAAGAAAGAGTTACATAATACATATTGCCCCACTCATGGTTAATAACGCCTCTGCCTGGCCTAAAACCATCCCATCTATCACTTCCTCTGTTGGCAGGCTCTCGTTTGGCAGCTCTGTTCTCTGGCTCGGTGTGTCGGCCTGGCTCAGGCTTCAGATCAGACCACACTGTCAGAGGGAAAATATTTCCAAACACCATATAAGTGTGTGGCAGAAACCAAGAAAAGCAGTGCCTCTGAGATTGTGACGTGCATTTGCCACAAGGATTGAGGTTAAACCCAATTCGGTGTTCTGTCAAACTTGATAAATGAAAAGCATTTTGGTTTGACCAAACAAGACTGTTGAATGAAAATGTTGGTTTTTGGGGAAAACGAGGATTTTAAAATCCAATTAGTTTTTTTATTTTTTGTGCGAAAGATGTGGATGTGAAAATCTGTGTCTGTGAAGATTTCTTTAATTGGTAAAAATTTTGATGACAACATTTTTCTTTTTGGACTGCGGGCAAAGAGGAGCTGCTTTTGAAAGCAGCTTTATGCTTTCGAGGTCTTTCTAATCTCTGTTTTTCTGACCAGCTGTCTGCCTTCCTGCTCTCAATCCACCCAAATCAAAACTCCAACTAGAAATGTACAATCCGATGATATCTGTTCGGATTTGCCTGTCATGTTTTCTGCTAGCGACAGCTGGGGAAAAAGAAAGGATGTTCAAAAAAAAAGATGGGGGATGAAGCATTTTGGCAGATCTTACCAACGTGACAGATGCACAAGTCAGAGGTTTCAGAAGATGTGTTTTGTGTGTGTGTGTGTGTTTACGTATGTGTGCCTGCGCGTATTATTTGGTACACAGTTGTTCTCCCCCACAGAGAGCACAGTGGGGATGATTGCCTTTGACCTCCCGCCTGAACCGACATCCCCTCTGAATTGCTGTTGAATTGTCATCATCTGTCATTCACTAAAAAAAAAAAAAAAAAAAAAAACGGCCCAGGACTGCCAAGATATCTCGCAGTAGCCAATTTTATTTCTTATTTCTAGCGATGAAATTTCAAACCCACCTCTGACACACATATACACACATACAGTGGGGCTCATACATGCTCACATGAACATACGTGGGCCAATACGTTTGTAGCCAGAGGCGGTGAGAGGCGCTGGGTCACCAAACACGCATAAATGAACATTCCAGTTGGATAAACAGCAGCCTGCGCTCTCTACCAGCAGGAGAGAACGGGGTTATTAGCCAGAGCCTCATCACTCTGTCGGTGCTCGCCTTTCCTGCCAGCGCTCACCCTTAACCACGGTGAGACAAGTGTGTATGTGTGTGTTTTAGGGTGGGGGTGGGAGGGCAGGATGTGTGAACACAATCAAAAGAGAAGGATCTGTTTTTTATATGAATTTCAATGATGAGTTTCCATCTCTTCCTTGTGGGAGCTGCACTGGCGGCGCCCGTGTTTGAATATCTGAGTCCTATTAACACTTCAGACGGGTCTGTTGCTTCTAGTGGACAGTTCATTCTGTCTGCTTGTCAGGACAACAAAGGGTGAATTAATTATTGTGCAAAAAAAGAAAATTAGACTCAGTTAGAAAAAAGAAAACCTATATTATGGGTGAGATATGTTGGTTAGTGCATGAAATATGTTTGTAGCTCTCGTGTGAAGACGACTAAATGTCGCACATTTCAAGTTGCTGCTAGAGCTTAATTGGTGGCAGCTGTATGCAATCAGCAATCAAGGATGCAGAGACAGTAAATAAGAGCTCCACATGCAATCACACACCAGGAGGAGCTTTAAAATGCCCTCTATTGACCCCAGCGTGGTGAAACCATCACCAAAAAGACACATAGAAAACCCACTTTTCATTTTACACAGGGTGTAACACCAGATTAAGATGTTTAAATGTGCAGCAGATGAAAAAGGATTCAGGTGTAGATTCATGCTTTTATCAGCTGGTACAATTGGGATTTTTTACCCTCATAGTAGTTTGTTATGAAGGTTGATGAACTGCTTGAAAGGCTTGTGTTGAAATCTAAGCGACATCTTTAAAATTCATGATTTACAATATATTTGAGGAACTGTAAGCAGAAATTATTGTGATTTTTTTTTAGCTTAGTAAGAGCTGAAATAATTATTCCTTGATCAGTTTGTTGATTTGTTTAATTTTTGAAAACTCACATTGGTGTCTTTCCCCGACAAGACACATTCGGTCTTCCTCTGTGGGGCAACAGGCCAGTGGATCTGACGGGAGAAAAATAAACTGTTTAGCTGTAAACTCACATTGAGCTCATCCAGTTTACTGTCTGTGTGGAACTTTTCTTACTATGAGTGGCTCCTTGTTGATGTCGTGCAAATCCAGAGAGAGGATGTAATCTTTGCTGCCCACATACATGCGGTCGTGGTCCTCGTCCATGCGGAGGATCCGATAGTCGGTGGAGTTCAGCAGAAAGGAGAAGTGGTGAGCGGTGCCGGTCGACTTTAACTCTGTCAGAAGGCAAAAAAAGAGTGGAAAATAAGGGGTTTTATTCATACTGTTCCTGTAATTACTGTAGTAGAAAAGCACACAATGAAATTGGGAAACCACAGACACAGTTGCAGGAAATGTGTGTAGGCTGCTCATTTTTGGCACAGACGCACACAAACATACCCTCAGAGCAGGCTAATGTTAATAGTATGATAGTATTCTAGTGGTGCCAAACCTGCCATCAGACTCTCCTAAATTAATTTACAGAAGGGGTTTTTACCTCCTCACAGCATTACAGTTACATCCTACCATCCAGGGGTTTGTAAAGGATAAATCTGGTTATGATAAGCCTGACAAAAGCGAGGAGACGTACAGCAAGTCTCACCAGAATCTGAGTCAAATGGCAAGACACAAGCAATAGATCACCCACTGGTTATGGCAACAGTAAGAAGTCATTCCTTCTATTACAAAAGGCCAGATAGCTGGCAATGTTAAAGGCCTGACGGTCTGACCCTGGGTCTCATTCACCTGTTTTCAATTCCATCAAGCTGTGACGGAGATGAAATACTTTACTATATTCTCTCTTGTGAATTCCCCGTGTCAACAGCAGAAAAAGATGCCGACCGCACATCAGATCATATCAACCACTGCCACATACTTTCCTCCATATCGCTGTTAGAACTATTTTGAAATGAAACTGCTCTGAAATGGTTCACATACTGCTCGGGGGCAGATCACTGGTGTGTGAGTTTAAGTTACACTCTGGGCGTGAGGGGAGATAAGTGGAGATCCGGTGCACAGAAAAGCAGCTTTTCTCCTGGTCCTCCCATTACCTCCCGAGATGTTAAAGAATCTGATAGAAGGTCTCCCCGTTTCTTATTTTCTCTTTCAAACTGTGCTTGGGAAAGTGGAGATTGAGAAAGCTGAGCCTTGCACTTATGCTGTCCTATTTGTAGAGAAAACCTGAGGACCCGATGGAGGACCTGTTCACGTTCCACTTCAATGAAACCAGACAAACGCCTCTACTGTTCTGTGTAGCCAAGTCTGAGAGTCACTGATGATGAAAAAGACTCCCAGCAACTTTCATCGACCAGAGGGAAGCAGAAAAGTCTTGTTACTTCACTGGGGATGAAAGACAGCATGAAGTTCTCCACCTGCACAGGCGATGTTGAAATACTGACACGAATCCTCTCCTAGAAAGCTTCTCAGCTGCTGGTGTGCTGAGCTCCTTCAGGAACTGTGAAATGCTGTTGTCACGGTGCAGCATCACGGCACGCAGGTAGTAAACAGAAATAGACATGGCTGTCACCCGTGTAATTCTCATAAGTTGCCTCCAAACTCAAATGCTTAATACTCGTTCCTGTTTCCGTGGGCAGAAACGTAAAACTTTAAGCGGAATTTCACCATATTGTGGCAATATCTCGGCTATATTTCTTAAAAGCCTATTTTATGAATGATTATAAGAAGGCCTCAATTTCAAAATTAGGAAGATTACTTACTAATTTTGTGCAAAGGACACCAAGAAATATTGCTGTGTATAATCCAGCATATCTGTAATCAATATCAGCCTCTCTCTCAGTAATAAAGTGTTTCCTACTGCTGCTTCCTCACATTAAATGTGTTTAATTGTGAAGCAGTACTACAACGTATTTGTCACAGATGTCAGCACTGACTGCAGTCATTCTTCAACACAAGACTTCCCTCATTTTCTGCATTTTTCTGAAAGCAGATGAGTTCCAGGGACCAGACGTGATGTGCTGTTAGATAAAGAGCTGCACGTTACAACTCCTCAGCAAGACGACCGACTTTACTGTGCTCTGCTATTGCATAGGAAACTGCTTGAAAAAGACAGATTATTCATTAGTTATTCAAACTGAAACCTTAATCTTGCAGATCAGTGGCCGAATTGATAGCACAGGACACAGGTGCAGGTGTTGACGGCAACCTGATGACGTCCCACTGGAAACCCTGCTGAGCATCTACACTCACACAGACACAGAAACACTCAGAGGAAACAGAAAGTACAGCACGGCTCTTTCTCTATAAGCATCCCGTCTCATCTTCAGCCACAAACATTCATTCATTCGTCATTGTCAGCCACACACTCAGCCAGCTCTGCTCTGGCAGGCCCAGCGGTCGCACGATGCTGGAGCTTCAGGGACATCAGATGTCACCAGCTGATGTCCCCCATTTATCACCTCTGCACTCAGATTCACACTCGGGGGCATCAGAATGGAAGCCTGTGGGTGGTGGCCGGCTGTCACAAGTCAGACAGTTAGGTCACTACTCGACAGGCAGACAGACAGATAACCTATCACATTACAAATAACATTCGTCAAACATTATCAGATAAGAGCAACTAACTTCAAGTGTCCCCCAGCCGGTTGTCATTCTCCTAGGGTGCTTTAGCAAGATTCAATCAATACCTTTCACCACTGAAGCAAAGCAAATTTCAGCCTGACAAATCTACATATACTGAAAAAAAAGCCCAAGGTCAGCCCTTCATCAAGACTACAAGCAGACAAATGCGTAATTTTTCAATTTCTGCTCATTTTCCAGTAGGCAGCATTACAATGCTGATTAAAAAAAATTATTCTGTCAATCTTTTTCAAAACAGCATAATTAGCATTTTTCTGACAATTTACAAGCTGGAAATTATATTTAATTGTGGTTTGGACAACTTTCCTTCATTCAACAAACATCTTAAAACACACTGTTATTGCCTCGTTTTCCAAAACTAACTGCTATGAGAGACAGAAAATGGAAAAGATGTTGGCGGTGTTGAGTGAAAATTATATGAAACAGAAGAAGACAAAATATATCATGGAGGTCTGCAAATTTCTAAGGAATTAAGAATGAAAACCAAGCCAAAGTGTAAAGTCAGTGTGGGAAGCATGTATTCACATGCAAAGTCTCTTCACACCATGTCTTTTTGCATGCAGCCTTGTTCTTTAACTATAGAAAATTTCAGTATAGGGGATGTGTTTGGGTTGTAATGGAAACATGCTTTAATAGACAGAGTTCAAGTAGCAACTCAAACTACATGCCATGAATTTCCTAACATCTACAGCATGTAAGTGTTCAGTTTTAGTCTCCATAAAGAGTATCAGCCTTCAGCTAAAATATAATGACTATACAAGCTACACAGTTAATTCCACTCATCCTACCATTTTAATCTGTGTGAATGAAGTGGCAACTCTGTGCTCAGGAGAAACAGTGCATCTTTGCGAGATGAGACATGCTAAAATGTGTTTTCTTTGAAATAAAGCCTGCAGCATTGTGAGATACAGAGTAAAGTATGAAAACAGTCCACCTCAAAGTGCTCATGCGCTCTATTGTCAGCACAAATGGATCTTTACAGAAACATTCCTGTGTGCTGCAGCTCAGCCTAAATTCCCCTCTGAAGCCAAATAAAATGCTACAAAGCAAAACACGACCTTGACTTTGTGTTGAACTGCTGAATTTACAACCAGCTGGGGAACTCAGCAATGACAGGGACAAGTGTCTGTCTTTTTCATTTGGTGTAAATCACCTCGTTTTCCAACAAGGTCTTTGTATTGACTCCCAGGGACACAAACAGAGCAACATCAGCTTTTTCTTTCTATGTGACCATGTGTCTTCAGTTTGGGGAAAATCTCTTTTGTTGGACATCTGCTGGTAAAGTAAGCCTACAGTCTGTCCACCTGTTGATGTGATCCCTCTACACTGTGGTCACTCTGCTCTGTTCTGCAGTCAAGGTATGAAGGTGTTTCAGCCTGGCCTTGAGCCGCGGTGTAGTTTTCCCAGATCACCCTCAAAGGGACATAAGTCACCAGTGTTTTGTATTTGTAAGAAGATTAGGAAAAGATGCACCACCCAGGCACCAGCAGCACCTCTTCTCATGCCCCTATCAGCCTCAGCTTATCCTCTTCCTCACTATCGACGTGTCCCGAGTGAAAGAAAAGGGGGGTTTCAGGGAGCAGGCAGCAGAAAATCCCACATACCTGCCCAGGCATCCCCGGCATGTTGTCTGAATTCCCCGATCTACCCATATTCACATTCTCATAGTGGAGGTGTGGCCCCACCTTGCTGCAGCTTGTCTGCAGCCAAGCATGCAAGGATGTGTCCCTAAAAGTACTTTATAAGATAGTCCGAAAACATTTTTGAGTTTGGGATTTTAGCTCCTTTTTTAATCAATTTCCTGCAAACCGTCAAAGATGTTTTCCTTTGATCACAATAGGAATGCTTCAAAACCTTTAAAAAAGTAGTTCAACTAATTTGGAAATACAGTTATTCCCATTTTTGGAGAGAGCAGGTTAGGTATGGTGCTGGAGCTATGCAGCCATTACCTCATTCTAAAATAATGACTGGAAGCTGGGGAAACATCCAGTCTGTTCAAAAATACTTATTAGCACCTTTAAAAGTACAAATGAACTCGCTGCTATCTCTGTACACAAACAGAAATATAACAAGTTGTGGCTCAACCAGGAGGAAGTCAGTGCACAGAGCCACTGCTCACCAAGAAATTAAAGCACATGGCTCCCGGGTAAAATCACAACTTGTTCCCACATTGCGGTTTAAGTGCAGATTAAGCAAAGAAATACTTTGTTTCCATCTATAATTGGAAACAAAAGTAAAACCACCCGATTATTTTTGTGCAGGACCACCTCATGCCTCCAAAACAGCTTTTCAGAACATGGAGACAGGGTCCATGCACTCTTGGTCAAGTTCCTCAAGCTGTTCCTGGGCAGTTTATGAGATGATCAGTGTCTTTTAATTCACTAACTAATTTAGGTAAATCAAAGTTTGGGAGCCTGAAGTGCAAAATACATGGCTTGTACAAGGTCAGTAGATCCTTGGTGTGGTTGAGTAAAGCCTTTAAAGTTAAAAATAACATTTAAAAATTGATGCAACAATAAAAAGTGAGTCAATCCAATCCAGGAAGGGAAGTATTGGACTTGTATGATCTTGAACCGAAGATAATCCAGCATTTTGAACCAGGTGCAGACATGTAGTTTATCAGTTTTCTCATCTAAACCTTGACAGCAAAGTAAAGAAGCATGTTTCCAACATGTCCACAAGCTTAACGAAAAGTTTTAGTTGTCTAAACTTAAGTGAACCTCAGCCATAGAGGTGGTGGATAGAAATGCTCATAGTCCTCTTAGTCATGTGGATCATTCTTAAAGGACAATTTAATCTGTTGGGGTTTTGTAGCTGCAGGCATTCAAAGATTTCAAGCATCTATGTGTTATTCAGCGTAACTCCTAAGTGAATATTGAATGTCTGAGCGTAGCTCTGTGTGTTGGAGCACAGGATGGAGAGGTCACTGCAGATATCAGAGAGGCTGAGCAGCAGTGGGAAGCCTTATCAGCTCAACCTGTCGCAGTGTTTGCCTTTCGTATTTGCCTCTGCTCAGCACCTCATAATCAGCCTCTCACCACCCATTGGGGTTAGGACTATTGACTCAGAACACATGTCACTGGAGCTGATTGCTGCTTACCTGCGCCTGTCAAGGAGAAATAATTGGCACCAGATTACGTCTTATCTCTGAGCTTCCGGATGCTGTCACACAGATGCTCTTCACGCTTGTCTGCCACTGATACACTGAGTGTGTGTATGTGTGTGTCTGTGCGTGTGTGTGTGTGTGTGTGTGTGTGTGTGTGTGTGTGTGTGTGTGTGTGTGTGTGTGTGTGTGTGTGTGTGTGTGTGTGTGTGTTCATAGAAATAGAAGTAGAGCTCTCTGATCCTCACATCAAATCAGGGACACCTGTCTCCCACTGCTCAAATCGAAAGCAGCGAACGATTGATTAAAGTAGTGAGTTCACTTCCTGAGTGAAAATGAGAGATTATAAGAAATCTATTTCTGCTGTTTGGGATGACAGAAAAGGTTAATTAAAGCACAAGGGAGAAGAACAAGATCTGGTTGACCTGACAGTGAAGGTCACTTAGTTTCTCTGTCTCTGGTCTACAAACCTGACCTTCATTAAATTCATGTTATACTATAGCTATATGTCACAATCTGAATAGGAAACAGGGGGATTACATGCAGAGAGAAGACCTTGCAGGATGTTTGATTTGCCTTTCAAATGTAATTCTAGTACCAGTAACAAATTCTGAAAAACTATGGACTTTTTTTCCCCTTGCATAATTCTTAGGCCATATATGTAAATAAAGACTACAATAACTTAAAAGCCTGAGGTGGTTGACACACCAGACTTTCTCTGTGCATACGCCACCATGGACAGCTGCCCTCAACAGCTTTGCTGGGCCGCAGGTGAAAGGTTAAAGGACACGAGGGGTCTGAGGTGAAAGCTTGTCGTGCCTCACACTGGAGAGTGCTGGGTGGTCATGATGATACCGGGGTGGGATGTTTGCAGAGAGAAGAAACAGGGAGAGATGGGAAATTGCACCTCCTAAGAAGTGACAGGAAGTGGGGACACTTTAATCACAATGAACCAACACAGTCGATTAACTGATTTGTTAATCAACAGAAAAGCAGCTGATTATAAAAAATAGTTGCTGATTGGTTAATTTTTTGGTAGAAAAAGCCATAAATCACGTGGTTTTAGCACGTCTTACTATGAACAATAATTAACTGTAATTGAAAACATGTACACCACGGTTCAAAAGTTTGGGATCCTTATTTTTGAAAGAAAAGCAATTTCTTTCAATGAAGATAACATTAAACTAATCAGAGATACAGTCTAGACATTGTTAAAGTGGTAAATGACTGTTCTAGCTGGATACAGCTGATTTTTAATGGAATATCTCCATAGGGGTACAGAGGAACATTTCCAGCAACCATCACTCCTGTGTTCTAATGCTACATTGTGTTAGCTAATGGTGTTGAAAGGATAATTGATGATTAGAAAACCCTGTAGCACATGAATAGAAGTGTGAGTTTTCATGGAAAACATGAAATTGTCTGGGTGACCCTAAACTTTTGAACGGTAGTGTAGGACTGTTAGTTAATCGAAACAACACTTTCTGGCATTTTATGAACTACAAGATGAACTGAAAAATTCAGATTGATGAATATTCAATTATTTTGCTCCTATATGATTATGAGATCAAATGTTTCTATTCTTAACACTTTCATAATCCCACTTTTATGTTCTGTTTCACATAATCAAGGATAATTTAAACTACATAAAAGATAAATGACAGTTTCTCCAAGTATACCTACATACTTTCGCAGGAACCAAACGTCATGCTTGTTACATTTTAAAAGCTGATTTTTCAGGAGATCAGTGTGCAGGTCTGCTTGACTTCCCCCACAAAACTAATCTCTGGATTTTAAAGAACAAGGAATCACTGGTTGGTTCCTTACTTTGGCTACTATGTGCTCCAACCCAAGGCTCTGTTTGAGTTTGTGGTTGCTCTTTGTATGCACAAATGTTTGTGTGTTGATGGGAGTCATGCTGATGCTGCAAGCGGCTGTAATGATGATGAAGCTGTGTTTGTTGTTGTAGCTGCACTGTCGCTTGCAGCAGGCGGGTCCAGGTGGCGGCAGTGGTCAGCGGTGACAACGTAGTTTAGAGGGATTTTGGAAAGGGCTGAATAATGAGACAGAGCGGGTGTGAATGAGTGAAAAATCCTCCTCTCCCTGGCTGACCTCTGACCTGACACTTAGAACAAATACTCTCCCTCCCTGTCAGCTGCACTAACACAGAGCCAGATGTACAATGTTTTCTCAGAGGAATCTCCTCATTCCTATTTATAGATCTCTGCTGATTCTTGATTGGGAGAACTAAAATCTGAAATCCTGAGCCAAGCTGTCAATAGATCACTTCTCTTATGGCTGATTTTAACCAGAAGTGAACAAAGCCTAATTTTTAGTATTTCTTTTTGCTTCCTCGTGTTTCAAGGTCATGGCCAATGTGCTGCTAGCTGGGGGCAATAAGAGGTGGGTAATTAGAAGGTAAATCTAGAGAGACCATTAGCAGCAACTGTTGACTCAGGGCCTACTGGGGACAACAGCCACCTCTACCCTCTCTGGGTGTTCCACTCTCCAGTCCAGCACTGAGAATCTCCTCCATTCCCTGTGGTCATTTTTCACCCACAACAGCAAATGTGGTGGTAGAGAAGTGAGAACGGAGGGAGGAGTCCCAAGGGTAGAGGAGCCTGACAGCAAACCTAAGAACTTCCATTTATCAAAGCAGGCCGGAGAGAGCCATGGAAACTCTGAGTCGAACTGTAAGAGAGCTTCTCTGTACAGCCAAACACAGTGAGAGACGCCGAGATCCCCTCCACTGCTGCTGGAAGGGCAAAAAAAGAGGCTCACAAAGGCACATGGAGGCTCTTCAATTCTAATCAGGAGTCGGAGTGACGACAAAACACCCTGATTGTGTGCCCAAATACACAAAAAATCCTGATTAAGATCTCAGCTGCCAGCTTAGGTGGAGGAAAAGAGGCGATAGAGAGAGAGAGAGAGAGATCCTTAAAGTCGTGTTAACCAAGATCTTGTAGTCAAGGATAAATATATTCTTCCATTACAAACAGTAACACATTTAAGGGACTGTATGTGACATTTTTTTCTACACGTAATCAAATAATAAGCAGCATACTATAGAACCAACGAGATGCTCTCTCTGGGCTTATGAGTTTTGCTCATCGCCACATGTTTAACCAAATAATTCATGAAACAGATGCATGAAGTGGTGTATGCAAGTAGGCAGTTCAAATCCAGTTCCAACATTAACGGAAGGGAGTTTTCTTGATACAGTTGCTGTGGAAATCTTTTCCTAGATGGAAGGGGAATAAACAGTCCACTGGCTTGGTGGGAGCGGTGTTAGGTACGTTAAGGCTGTGCTGATGTAGAATTTATGGGAGACATCCTGGACACACAGTTCCCCTGAGAAAAACAACAGCATCAGTTGTTTCAGCGAATGCCCCCAAAAGTTTACAATCAAGTGACAAAAATGTCTCATGGCTCCTTAGGATTGCAACTCTTGTCTCTCAGGGGTCAAGGAGGAAATAGTGTGACATTGTTCAAAAGTCGCAAAGTCCACAGAAGACGGAGGTCAGAGTTGTCAGAAAGTCTCAGGAGATGGCTGTCTACTGACACTCAAAGCTGCATTTCCTGGCCATCAGTTGTTTTTGTAGATGAATCAAAAGTTACCATATTGGTGTCCAATGGGAAAACCCATTAAAAAAAACATACAACAGTAATTTGTAACAGTTTTGTAAAGCACTGACACTGGCACTGTTGTCCCAGTCAGAAAAAAAATGTTATACTTGTCATTCTAGCAAACAACACATTATGTATGTTGTTGTTGTATATGAAGGTCCTGTTGTGTTGTACAGGTTGTGGTCTGAGGCAGTGTTCTTCCTTTCCTAGAAAGCAATACATGTGGTGAAAATGTAGTCGACATAACTGAAGTAAAGAGACGCTGCTGTACTTTTGCATGTTGAGACCAAAGCTCGCTTTAACTAAACAGGCCAAAACATTTTCGTCTTTTTAATCATCTAAGCCAACCATTCATTTCGATGATTTTCATTTGATGGCCAACGCCAGATAACCAAAAGGATGCTTCCTCTATTTTGCTAAATAAAACTGAATTATCTCCCACTGAGGAGTGATGAGGAAACAAATATCTCCAGATCATTTATCATTTTCCTGTCCTGCTTCACACTCCACAGACATAGCATTTCCTCCAGCCTTGTGCACCACCTAGACCATGGTGTGAATTCTCTGAAGGTGCTGTCATGCATGCAGCCATACCAAAAATTAAAGCATCCCCATCTATCTTCAATCATGCCTGGTTATTGCCGTTTTCATTTGTCATCAAGCTTCCTCTGACACCTTTTCTTTTTCTTGGCTTGTCTGATCCTGCCAGTATCCACTAGCCTCCGTCTGCATACCAGTCCGTTGAGATAACAGACGCTTTTTGCTGTTGATTCGTTCGCTCCTTTCTTTGGCACCCAGCATGCCACAGGTGGAAGAAGCAGGGCAATGCGGGAAATGCGTGCAGTGATGATGGATTTTGCTATGATTGTCAGGCTCATACTTCACCCTTTAAAAGTATTTAACTCTTGAATGAAGAGGGCTGTCATGTGCCACGTCTAATGTGATTATGCTTTCATCCAAATGTTGCGCAAATTTGGAGCAAATTTCTAAGAAACTGACAAAAAATACTGATAAAATGCTTGCGGGTATGTGGTTCCACTGGCTCATGTTTTGCATAATTACTCACATTTGCAAAAAAGGACCAATAACTCACATACATGAAGTGATTCCACTGCTGCTTCCAAGCTAAGATGGCATTTATAATATTTTAGTGAATGACTGTGTCTCCTCTGTCCATAAACACCATGTGGCGTTTTTGTCAGCTACCCTGGAGACAGAAACAGGGATGGAAAGCAACAAAGGTCTCTGGCTGGAGTTGACTGGGGGTATAGTGTGTGTCCTAGACTACGAGACCACCTGGAGAGACACATTTTTTTGACCTCAGCCAAGTGACAAAACTTTTTGAGGTCTTTTTTTGTGCCTTTTACACTCATTCTTAAGGGAGGAATTCAAAACACACACTAATACAAGTGGATGAAAATGCACAAAAAAATGCTCAGTTGCAGCCTTTGGAACTGTATTGCTCAGAACATTTTTAAGCCTTAGCTTGTATCAGGTGTGAAATGAGATGATGACAGATTTGAGGTTTTTCATGCGAGTATAAAACTGCCCTGAATCCTAAATGGTCACACAGAGCAGCGAGTTGAGCTTCAGGGTCATAGACATCTGTGAATTTATCATACAACAACCCACTAAAAGGGGAGCGCCAGAATCCCCATCTGCTTCTGCACGGTCGACATAATACTGCAGACCCTGCTGCTGCATGCACCCACTTGACCCCACGTCACCGCCGGACAATGGCAGGGTCACCCCCAACCAGGTACGTGTCAGCACAGATCCCGGGTCAGGCCTTGTGCGCTAATGCCATATGACAGGCGAGGGACAACCAGATAATACCCAACAATCGGGCGGCTGGTTGTTGAGCAGTGTGGCGTGGTCCTCAGACGGGGTGTTGGAGCTCAGGCCTGCAGTGAGGACGTGCTCATTTGTCTGACAGGCTTTGTGCCCAGAAAACAAGGAAGGAAATTTGCTACAAAGACAGAGGCAGACATGGAAACTTTTTATTGCAAACCAGCTGAATTGAACTCATAAGAGGAATATACCCTCCAACAATTTCTTGATCCTTGACATTAGAAATATTTACTTTGTACATTGCTTTTTGGATGACAATGATGGTCTGTTTCTCGGTCCACTGCTTTAGTCCAACCTGAAATATCACAACTATTGGATGGATTAGGCAAACAATTAGACGTGAATTTTGACAGGTTCCACAGTAGAAGAGCTCTTGTGACTTTAGCAATCCCCTGAGTCTTTCGCTAGTGTCACCTACAGACTGATATTTGTGGGGGTTTTTTTGTAATACTCAGCAACAACTATTGGATGAATTGTCGTGGAACTGCATGTCTGTGTCAATATAGTTTGTAATACCTCTAGTTCCCAGAACTTTTTATTTATTCCTCACCTATTTATAACCAAATTCTTGCAAAATAGCAGTCTAAGTTGTGTTTTTTTGTGCTACAAGGCAAATTTTACATGCCAAACTATGATGGTGAACATGGCAAAGATACCTGCTAAACATTAGTCTGTTGCATCAGTTTGAAAATGTTAGCATACTAATGTTAGCTGCAGTCCCACAGTGCCATGAGCACATCTGTAAATCTTGTTTGTCTTTGCTTTCAATATGATATGCAATAATATATCAATATTTAGTCACGCAGCTGCCCCATCAAGTCATGGTTAATTGACATCTCTACAAAGGTCGAGATTTTTCAAAGCACACTCCCTCCAGAGAAGTTCTTCTGCAAACAGATCAAACCCAGCATTCCTCTAGTAATCCATTCCATTAGTGGCCCAACTGCGCACTGGTCAGCCAGCAGATCAATATGGCATTGACCTCGGCAGATAATTCTGAGGATAATTACACTCAGGGAAAACCTCTTTTAAGCCCTGCGACAACAGGCTTGAATAAGAAAAACAAATTAACCAGGAAAATACACAGACAGTTCTTCAGCATATTGTCTAACATACACACAGATATTCCCTGACAAGTTATTAGAAGTAACACCTGAGCTGTTATTACTTGGGAGCAGCTTAGGAACGATATTATATTTTCTTCTTATGGCCTGGGTGAGAGCTAGTGAGTCCCAGAAATGTAAGAAGGTATTTTCATTTCATGGGTGATAGCTGCTTACAGTAAGTATCACTTGATCCTCTGTAGAACAGGTCAAAATGAGGCAGCAACTAAAACACTATTCCTGAGTCTGTGCAGGTCCAGCTGCCTTCTCTTTAGTGATTCTTTAATGGAAATTATGAGTTTTATGGCATGTACTGAAGTGTGCATGAACTGACACTTCAGATAAACTGATATTCTGTCTGCAGGCAACGGCAGTTATCAGTAAGTCCAGCCTCCCACTGCCTCTTTTCATCAACCATCTTTTGTCTGTCTCCTTTTCAACAGTTAACTGGTTTTGTATTTTAGTGCCTTCGCAAAACATGAGGGAAAATTTATTACAGCCTCACATCCACGCATGCAGACACCGGGGAGATGTGATTCCAACATTCAGTGAAAATCAGCAGGAAAGTTTGGTGAGAGCGGCGGGAAGAAAAGAAAGCAGGGAGACCAACTGGGGAGAATTAGCTGACTGGATGCTGTGAGTGAAAGAGCATCCATGTTAACTTGTCCATTTGCTGTCTGTCTGTCTGCTCGGTCTAAAAGGGAGGAGATGAGCGGAGACAACAAAGTAGGGGATGATGACCGTCAGTCAAGGGCATTCATTTTTTCTTAGTGCTAGTATGATGGACATAGTGGGAATGGAGGGGGGAAGTTGTGGCGAAGGCAGAAGAGGCAGAAGTGGGGGGAGGGGTGGCAGAAAGGAATGTAGACAGTGGGAATATTATAGGATATTGTTATGGAAATAGTTGCATCTTTTAACCCATACATCCATTTTTAAGTGACCATAAAATGGCAAAAATATTTTTTAATTTAGAGTTACTGTGACTGACACACTTCAGACAATGGCAGAAGACAGGTGGTATAATCATCATATAGAAGACCTCAATGCAATCAGACTTGAGGTTACATTTGCTCAAGTATCCTCTGACAAAGCTAACTTCAGTATGTGACCAGAGGAATGTTACATGTTGCGATCTTTCCCAACACGAACGGTCTGAATCATGTGAAAATGAAGGGGCTCCGCTGAAAATAATTACAGCCTGAAAATGATCATTTACATTCCAATAGGTTAAATATGTGCTTTGAAAGCGAAAAAATGTCATTCAAGATGAAACATGTTGGCAGCCATTACATCTTTAATGGATAATGTGAATTGTCTGCTAAAGTTGGGCCCCACTCTCTCATCCCACCCTGCAATTAAACCAAAGCTACCCAAGGTCAGGCTGAGTGACGAGGCTGACAGACCCATAGATTACTGTCTGTCTGTGTAATCCATGGCCTTTTTTTTCTCTTTACTTCTCTCGCTGACTGACGCACTCGGCCTTACCTTTTAAACCACCAGTGGCTGTTAATTTGGTGGCTTTCATGTTTGATAGACAGCTGGGACATCCTACCCCACGACCCCATGGCCTTTTTCTCACCCGTGACCATAAGGGTCAGCATTCAGAGGAATATCTGCTTCGTGGCGCTGAGGAGAAGATGTGTGAACGGTGTCAAATTCATACTAATACGCGTCCAAAATTAAACTGTGACATTAAATGGTGTGATTTTGCAGATAAAATGAGCTAGAAGTGATAATACTGAGGAGTGAGGTATGGGTGACAGATAAAAACATGATACACAAGATCGCATGTCTGACTCATCAAGCCCTGTGGCTCATATAAACCCTTCATGTCAATACTACACAGCAATTACTGCAGTCCAGGCATGAAATGGGCCAAAGAGACAAACCCCTTCTTCAGACTACTGGCTTTATCAGTTACATTCAACCGGTGGAACAAACCTCTAAATACAGCGAATCGGAAAATGGTGAAGATTCCTCTGGTATGTTATTGTTGGCAGTTCTGCTCAGTGAGATTCAGTATGTAGCAGAGATAGATAAGAAATGTTGAAATGACCTCTTCACCACTTAAACAGCCATGATGCAACACATGAAGACTTCCCCTGCATGCAAGTTTTTACTTTAGAATTCAGAAATCCTTGCTGGGTGCAAGTTGGCACGTCACAACAGTCATCTACACGGCAACATCTGCTATGTTTTACAAAAGAAAGCGTTTGTTGGAAGTAACTGTGCGATAGAGAATGATAGTGATACAAATAAAGAGAAACAGAGAAATGAACGGAAGGTAGCAGTCTTATCAGTTGGAGGAAAGGAACATGCGTGACAGAGGGAAATCTTGGTCACAGTCACCCTCCATCCGTCCTCACGTTGGGTGTTGAAGGGGCCGGTGATTGCACAGACACATGGAGGCTAAAAACCCCTCTTATCTTACACTGTCATACCTTGTCATAAATCAGCGCTTAGCCATCCGCTCTGCACTGATAAGGTACCCAAACATGGCCTGATCCACACCAGGAATGGAGAGAGACTTCTTTCCTTTATGAGCAGCCTCTCTCATCCTCTCTCACACTCCCTTCTCATATCTTTGTTATCTGTTTTTCATTCATCAGATCTGAGCAGCAGACAAGTAGGTTTTTTTTTTTCTGCATTTGGGGCTTGTTTGTTTGCAGCTTGCCATATTTTCTCTTGTAGCTTTTCCAGCAGTCTGGTTATGATCATCTCAAGAACTAGTGGATATTTTGCAATATTCACACAAGAACGAGTTGAGAGTGCTGAGAAATGATCTTTTGATTGTCACGCAAACCGTTCTTGCTATAATAAATTTCTAGCAACAAAGTGATTCAAACTGAATGTGCCAATAGGCTTTTTACTGCCAGAAAGCTACTTCAGTACCAAAAGTGTATAAAGCACAGTTAATCTCATGATACACAAGTGGTTGTGTCCATTTCCTTATCTTAAGAGTTCATGATGTTTTGCAGATTGATGAAATTTCCTCCAAGTTTATTAGAAATGTATTCATGTAAACTTAGAGGGGAGATAACCTCTATAAAACAGTACTGCTTTTAAAAGTTTTGAAGAAATAGTTGAGTCTCAGCTGATATGAGACAATCTTAACTTTTATCAAGTATTGTAGTATAAAGGAGCAAATGTGGTTCCAACACAAGTGAAAAATATACTTTTCAGCAATTCATACTGCATTATTTACATTTTGTGTATTGTACTAAAAACACAATGAAACACTTCGATTGTGGAGCCAGCTGCTAAGAGACACAGCCTTGTCCTCCTCCCAACCTTTTTAAACACAATCACTTTACTAGGACTACTTGGCGTCACATTGGGTACCCTGGAGCATAATTTTTCAATGTGCAGAGTAATCTGAAAGCCCAATAAAATTTCATGAATACCAGAAACAGATGCCATGAGTTTGTAGCCAAATGTTTCCTGCTGGTGCTGTCACTGTCACTGACAAGTTTGCCTTGTAACATGTGCTCGTGTTGTGAAAGGGTGTATTTAAACCCAAACCGCAATCTTTCCCGAAATGTAACCAAGTTTTGGTGCCTAAACATAACCAATGAGTGAAAACGAATTTAAGCCACAAGTGGAAATAGAAAGAAACCCAGTCCAAACACAGGACACAAAGCTCCTGGATGAAATGTCTGTGACTTACACTGCCAACATCCATCTAACTTCCTTATGGGGCTTTTTTTTAAGTAGAAAAAATCCTGTAGATCTTTCAGCCACAAAATTAACATGGGTGACAGCAAAGGACAACTTATATCTCTAAGACGCCTGCTGCTTTGACAAAATGGCTCTGTTTGAGGGCCTGGGAATGAGATAGCTTCACAACTGACATACCTGAAAATGCTGTGCATGATCCTGTGCACAAGAATATGTATTTGTGAATACTAACCCCAACAGCATGAGCAGGATTTGTTGAAATGCTAGGCTAATCTGTAGAACTTCACCTCATTTGCACAAGCTTTGCATAAAACAATATTTTTCAGCTTCTAATGACACAAAATGCACAGTAATTCAGTTAAACACCACAGCATGCAGTATGGTGTAGCTGAAATAAATGTGATGTTCCTCTTCTGTGTATGGCCTAATTTGCTCATAATGCTGTGCAAAGATTTGTGACTAATTAATCATGCATAGATGGTTTAATGGAACAGTGTAATCCAGCCACGGCAGTGAAAAGGTAAATTTCACGCTGTGCACCAATCCTGTTTGTTAATGACACTAGAATAATCAAAGCCATACACTAATGAATTCCAAGCATCTTATACTTCCTAAATGCAATTACACTTGAACAAAGCACCATTTGGATTGGAGATCTTCCCAGTGTCAAAAGACATTTTTTTGTTTCCTCTGTCGGATTCTCGGCCCACATTAAAACTAGATCCGTCAGCCATGGAGAAAAAAGTTTGTGCCTCTGTGTTTGTGCCAGGAGGTGCTGCTTCTTATAAGCTCTCTGAAAGGCTGTCTGTGGTCTTCCATCATTGTAGTGCGGTGAAGCAAAAGGTCCAGAGGAGCATCAATTCATCTAACATGAAATGCTACAGAACATGAAAGCCAGGATCATAGCCAAGCTTTGAGTGATGACTGTTTCGCCATTTATGCCAAGAGGAGGAAAAGTAAGAGACGAGAATGATGAGAGACAGAGAGGGAGAGAGCGAGCAGAGGGAGGCAAAGGACAGACAGAGATGCTTTGAGCATTAATGCCATGCCAATGTTGTATGCCACTCCCCCTCCGCTTCCCCGGGGACATGAATGAAGTAAATGAATGATGGACCCAACCCACACAAACGCCCCTCTTCTATTGAGACCAAGCAGTCCATTCACGGGGATGAGTGAGGCGTCGACACCAACAACAACAATAACAACAGCAACATAGGAGGCCCTTACTCCGATTTCTCATTCATACATATGTATGCAGCGACACAGACACACACATATGGCACAGATGCCATGGACAGCACTGCCAACATACCATTAGGGACACCTAGAGAAGGTTCCTGAGAACAGGGCTGACCAACAAAGCTGGGAGGCAAAGAGGCGTGAACGGGGCAGGCATGAAGAAAATCTTGGCATCACGTCAATGCAACCGCCACAATGATTAGGGAAGAGAGGCCATCTCCTCCCCTCCACAATCAGCACATTATCAGGAAGCCCATGAGTGTACAAACTCAGAAAACAAGGCTTGGAAACCTCATGTTCCAGCACATTATGCCCTTCCTCCTCGGCCTGGCTCTTGTCTGTTGTTCTCCCAGTATGAGGTGAGTTCAGGGGGGTTTTCTGCCACACAGGCGTGATCTCACTCAGAGGTCTGACCTTCAAACTCAAGACATTACTCGCCTGAAGCCACAGCGGCTAATGGAAGACGGGGAACACAAATCCGATTCGAGTGAAATCAATCTGACAAGGAGGGCTTTGCTATTTACCAAGCTTTACATCTCAAACTTCGAAGGTAGGCTTCTGTAATGATGTTAGCATCTGACAGGGGCTCAGTTTTCACCAGTTACGCATCATGCAGAGGGAATGTATGCAGAGAATATGAAAGTGGGAGAGGGGTACTAACTAAATGATGAAACACAGCTCTGACGGGAGGCAGGAGGAAGAGGAGGAGGAGGAATGTTCTGGCTTTTTAAATCCAATAGTGAGACACCACTACTGCAGCCTCCCACAGGATCATGGTAAGGCTCAACCACAGGCCTCATTTCTGCCATAATCACACGGAAAGCTACTTGGCCCTCATCCAACGCACACGCACACACAGAGGCTTCATAGACTGAAAGTCCAACACCTGAAAAATTTCATGAGGTTGTGGGTGTTTGAGGTTGGCCAGCTTCTGCCTAAAAACAACTTTGACCTCTCACTCAGGAAAGGAAGCGTTTCACATTAAAACGTTGCCAAACTGATGAAGTGCGAGACTTTGATCTCATAAACACTGCAGAAGGAAATATTTGTATAAGTCGGCGTCTCATTATTTTGTGTTGTTCGTGAAGAGACGTATGGTTCGAAATGCACTTCAGGCTACAGTCCAAACGTCCCCCTTTGCCAAATCACTTGCAACACTCCTTCTAAGACAATTTGTATGACAATATGGAAGTGTGAAGAAAGTCAGCAGTTTTCATTGACTCTAACGTCAGACCTTACAGTGCGAGGTTACTGCCAGAGCATTGGCACGGTGCTGACCTGCGGAGGCTGTTGGTTTAAGTAAACCATCTCATCTAACACTCACACACAGCTAATGGGAAGCAGACACACAATTTGTCCTGAGTATGCCTTTGTGCACCCACGCTCCTCTCCTCCTTTTCATTCTCAAATCCCTCCATATATCCACGCTCTGGCTGAGATAGCAAACCTGACACTGATGCCCTGTAGTCCATTAGCACTCTCAGAGCCCCGTCTGATTCTGCTCTATTGCTCCCTTCACATTTTCCCTCCTCTCAGCGTATCTTCCCGACAATCCTCATTTCTCTCTCGCCCCTTATCAGACTCTGTCTCTCTGCATCTCTGTCTTCACTTACTCTTTCTTCTAGATGTCTGAGTTGGAACAGGAAGAGTTGAAAAGACATTTGCAGCATTTACGGTTGCTACAATGCACTTTTTTTTTTTTTTAGATTTTTAACTTGTGTTTGTTTTGCCATTAAATGCTGATTATACTTGTTAATGAAAAAAAACATCAGTCTCTGTACAATGGGACCAGGTCTGTAGTCATGCAAGTCAAACTCAGGTAACGTTGGAGTGAAAGGGCAGCAGAAAAATCCTCTTAGACAAACGACATCGACAATAGCACCATCAATAACTATTCTCCAGCTTGTATCTTGCAATGTAGAGTCACTCTCAGATACACCTGTACTGATAGGACAGCGAAACAGTAAATGACTATTTACATTATTAATTTATTGATTTTTAATCTATAAAATGTCAAGAAAGGGTGATGAATGTCCATGGTAATGTCTTAAAATAGCTTGTCTTGTCCATTTTAAACTTGCAAAGATTTAAAAATGAGGCAAGCAGAAAACTATTACATTAGAAAGGCTGGACAAAGAATGTTTTGAGCTTTTGCTTGACAAATCACCAATTCAAAGTAAGCTGGTGCTGATTGAACAGTCATTTAAAGACTGCTATCCAGTTATTGTGCCTATAAATATCAGTGACCTTTTCCACATAGTTATTGAACTCTTAGTGTGGTCCCTGAAAGAGCAAATACAAATCGATTGTCATTCATATTCAGTGTGCCAGAAGACTTCATGCACTTACAGTTACACTTCACAGTGCCCTTTGAAAACACTACAAAGAAAATCAATCCAGTGATTTGGAGATGTGACTTCAGATGAAAAATATTTGGACCGTTACTATTCTGTGTGGTAATTCTTTGATTTAAGTCAGAAAAAGTAATTTAAAGTTTTAGGAGCGGCAGTGATCTTCACATTGTAGAAGCTGGTAACAGCAAGTGATTTTGTATGTTTGCTTGATAAATGGATGTAATATTAAAACATTCATGAAAACAGCAGTGATACAAAGCTTGGAGAAAGTTCAATCGAAATCACTAGAGTAAAAGACGTAGAGTTTTAACAAAAGAAATGTTTTAAGTGTTGCCATTTATTCTTTTTTATTGGATGAATCGATTAAAGGACTCATAGCCAAAGAACTATAGCGTGACTTCTTTGTTGTGGAAACCAGTCAAGCTGAAAATTAGGCAGCATTAAGTTGCTGTTCTTATTAAAGGTTGTTTAGAGGTTTTCATACATACAAAAACACAAAACCAGCTTTATAAGACAGTATGTATCCTGAGAACCACCCCACATGTTCAAAATGGCCACCATATGAATGAGGTCAATGACACTGCAGTAACAAGATCCCAACACTGACAGACAAATGAAAATGAATGATAGCTGTCTAAGGTAAACAAGTGGAGAGGTGCCCTTGACCTGCTGTCTCCTTAATTTCAGTTAGAGCCGCAAACCCCCGAGAGACTCCCACACCTCAGCCACATCTGGAGAGCACGTCCAGCCGGGCGGAGATCAATCCTTCATCTATTCTCTCACTAAATTCTCCATTCCTCCACAGCAACGTCACAAGATCACGCCAAAGAATCATCAAAGTCGATTTGTTTGAAGTTTTAGCAAATTTGTTTCCACATTCGTCTCAACTGAGACGTGATGCCGCTTTACTTCAGGATTTCCTGTGAGCAGGCGAGACAGCAGACATCTGGGGAAATAAGCACAAAGCTGTGACTGCGTCCCACCTCTTCTCTGTGGAGAGAATCATTTGAACCCGATTCAGTTTGTGAGGAGTGACAGGTAGATGCTGCTATGGCAACCAAACCAAAGCAGTGTCACAGATAGCAGCTCTTTTCAGAAGATGCTCTGCAAGAATGTGAGCACCCACACACAACAGACACACAAACAATACAGACATAAACACACGGACTTGAAATGAATATTAAAAGATTCTCTCCCATTCCTCCCTGTCACTTTGAATCTTAAGTAAAAGCCATTACCGTCCTGTTCTCTGACTCGGTCTCTAATCGCAGCAGCAGTCGTCCTCCTCTTCAGCTCCCCCACCCTGCTGCCCCTGTTCTGCAGGTGGAGAGGTTCATCACTGCATAATAATCTGGCCCTGACAATGATTAAAATCACAACTCAAGAATTATGGGCTCTACAAAGTGCTCTGAGGTGCAAAAGAAAACAATTACAAAGTCCACACTAAACACTTTTCTCAAACACGAGGGAATAAAAAAGACATGGGTGTGATGCACCGCTGCGGCTTACATCTATTTTTATCTTGTCTGTCACATTTCGATCTACAAAAATTGGTTACAGCAGGGGCAGGGAGACACACACTGTCTATCGCTCACCTACACACACACTCCCACATCCATCATAGTGTGTCTGTCTTTCAGCCCCTGCTGAGTGTTGCCCCCCTTTACACAGCAAACACAGAACTGAAAAGAGCTTCATATTGAACTTGCAAAGCATCAACTATGTGCAGAAGAAGTCAAGCACAACTGCCATGAAGCATTTTAGTTGGAAAATTTCCGATCATGACGGTTAAAAATTTGTTTCAGATTCTGTGTCTGAAAGAACAAAATGTTAGCGCAGTCTTCATCATGGTCATTACTGCTGTATTTATCAATGCTGATGCAGTGTTTTGTGTTCCAGTTACAATGAGAAGGCAGCTTCTTCATAACACAAGCATTTGATGTTAATGGACATGTGTAGTATTAAGTACAGAAGATAAAATAACTGAAAACTGATCTGTTCTGTCACATCAAATCAATGAATTAAAACCATGAAAAAGCAGAATTCCAAAACCAAAATGACAAAACTATATTTCTGTGCCATCTGTGTCAAAATTCTACTTAATTTAATTTTAATTAATCAAAGCACAAGTTTTCAGAAAAAGGGAAAGAAATCTACAAAGTCGAAGTTGAAATGAGTGCTGAAATAATAATAAAATTTCGGTTGATGATTAATTGTCATAAACAATTGTGCTAAATAATTTAAATGCCTTTTTCTGGTAATGTTTTTTGCCTCTATTATTTTAAGTTTAGTGCTATTCTCACCTTTGACTGTCACCTTTTTGCTGCGAATCTGAGAAATGGCCTCCTCCAAGTTGTAGATTCCACCTTTTTCACTTGGTTGTGTGCTTTGGCTTCAAAACTAAATCCATGATGTTACTGTCAATATGCTCATTGAAATGCAATCAGCTGAATATTAGAAGTTTAGTAGCCCAAGATAAACAGTTGATGTCATTAAATCATAGCAGAAGAAAGGGAGTGAATGGTGGAGAACACAAAAGTAGTGACTGAACTATTCCTATTTCATCCGGCTGTTTTTAGCTGAATGGAAATGATTCGAATGATTGTGGAAAATCATCAGTCAAAATGTTAAGTTGCTTTCACTGCGTTTATTTATATGGATGCATGTCAACTTGCTCAATAAACTGAACTTATTCTGATGAAGCTGGATGAGAAGGTCTGCTCCACCCCAGTACAAATAATTAAATCTATGATTAAAATGCCTACTAGCAGGAATAATAAATAGCGGGGTGATTATGGTTTCATTTGGATGTTGTGCATTTTAATCACCACAGGGGGAGATTCCAGCATTAATAAGTGCTTAGGCTCTGCATGCCAGTTCAAAAGAAATATTTAAATTGGGGGAAAATTCTTTTCAATTTAGTGCCTTTCATTGGGAGCAGTGATTTGTACGTGCATTTCTCTCTGTGATATCATTAAAACGTGGGGAGCCAACGATTTATGGAATGAAAGTAACTAAAACATACGGACGCATTATTTCCTTAAAAGCCTCAGATACATCTTCCCACTGTACTTACAGCATGTTAGTATGTAAAACCTTTTTTCTGCTCCCAGACGTGACCCACTCCTCCCATATACATCCCTCCTGATGCCTCACTGCTGTTTCTTCATCTCAAGGAAAGTCTGGGCACGTCAGAGACCCCTCCTTCCTCCCCTTTCGCCTTCTGCCTGTGCTAAAACAGTGAGCCCCCGCTGTGGGCGACATACTGGGTGCTCTCCTCCCTCATCCCACACTGCCAGCCTCTTATCAACAGGCAAGTAGAGAGGAGGGTGCGAGAGTGGAGTAAAAGCAGAGGAGGAGGTGGAGGATGACGAGGCAGAGGAGGAGAGGGAGATAAAAAGAGAAAGAAACAGACAGGAAGGACACTATATTTAGCGCTGGAGCTGTCGCCTTCTGTTTCTCTCTCCTGAATAATCATAGTTTGACAGAATGCATCCTGCAGAGCAAAGGTTGCTGGGATGCGCCACCCTTCCCCTCCTCCTCCTCCTCCTCCTCCTCCTCCTCTACCAGCAGCAGCATCTCTAGAGAGAGAGTAGCAAAGTATTGTAATAATTGCTGGGGGCTTGCGTGCCACAGCCACTGCGCATTACTTTGTGGAAACATTTTCAGTGCCGTGACATTCTCTAATGGAGATAATAGGAAAAAAAGAAGGCAATTTTGGACTGCAGACTGCCAACAGGTACAAATGTTGCCTCGGTGACGCATACAAAGAGAGTTCAGTGCATCCAAGTAGTACGGACACATGAGCAGAAACATGACCAAGGGACATTTATAAAAGCTCTGCATCCTCTACAGTTTCTCAGAATTGGATTTCATGTGGGTTGGAGCAGTTAAGGGCTATGACAAATTTGTGAACCTCATGTACCCATGATGCTTATCTGCTGGGAAAGAAGCAAACATGCACGGCTGGTAGGCAGAAGGCCACTGAGGATGTGAATTAGATAATACTGCACAGCAAACTTTAACCCAGACAAAATGATTATTTGCTTCTTTGGAAAAAACTATCAGATCAGTGCCTCTACTTCTTCTTGCTTGTTTCTTAGAAATAAACAGACAAAAAAATGTGCGACCGCATGACATTTATGTCCAGCAGCATGAATTAGTTGCAGTACTTTCCTTTCATAGCTTGAACACTACTTGTTATTATCCTCCCTTGTCATTAAAAATCAAGATAACATCACTTTTCACAGATTCACTGATGGCAGAACATTCTTCTACTCTTCTACAATTCTGGCTCAAAGAAATCATGGATAAAAAATATTGTGTGCACAACTTTTCTGCCTTTTATATCCCAGATGTGTTTCAAATAACTGTGACAGAGCACCGTAGAGAAGGTTTACTGTTTAAGTACTATAAAGAATGACACAGCAAACCAGTGGAATCAAGGAAACCCTTTGAAAAACGGTTGCAGCACAATGAATCCCATGTGGATCTGCCAACAAAAAGTCCTTAATTAAACCATCAGTTCTAAGAATGCACAAAAAAATCCATTACAATCACATATTTTGAGCAAGTTGGACACCACTGTACTGCACACAATTCTTCATTATCAAAAGTCATACCATCAGCACCTTCCACTATAGATGATAATCATATTACGGATTTATTTATTAGGCCTGCGACTACATTGGGGAAATCTACCAAGTATGTTTCTCTGTGCAATGCATGTCTCATTATGTTTAACATCTTTGATGATGCATGTAATATAATATAATATTACCCTCTGTGATGTGTAATGTACTCTAATGATACAGCTAATTAATGACATTAGTTTTGTGGCTGAACAGTGGGAAGGTTTCTGGGTTATGAGAATGACACACTTGCAGACTGAATGCATTTGCCGTCTCCCCAGTGATTAGCCAAATCGAACACGATGGTTTCATGCAGCCTTTGTTTGAAAGAGACAGATCAAGACAAATGGAGGAGCTTGCAGAGGAGTGGTGGAGGATTGTGTGATTTTTCATGTTTATAGGAATAATGCAGACAAGAACCTTATTTGTCTGAACTCCACCTCGCTAGACGTTAGATCGGGTTAGCTGTGCAGAAGGTTTCAGCAGCTCATTGCCTGCTAAGATGTCATTGCAGCACGACTTGGTTTCCAGTGTCAAACTCCCATAAGGAGTGTGAAAGTTGGCTGAGGTGCAAACTGTGCTTTGGTATCCCTTTAACAATCTGGGGGAAAGGTGTGATATGTCATGGCAAGACAAGAAGAATTATTACAATAACGCTTTCTCTTTCAGCAGAGAAGACAAAAAGCTGCCAACAGTACGGGACCACCTACATAGAGGAATGTCACACTGATGTAACATGTGGAAGGCACAAGTCTCTTCCCATGCGCTATATATACATAAATCTGCACATAGCACATAATCTGTGGAAAGTGTCTATTGTTGGAGAGTCAGAAATAGAATGTGCAGCAAAGTTCAAACTCAGTAGCAGCTCCGAATTATTCAAAGAATAAAGAGATGAAGGACATGTCGCTGTTTCTGATCTTAACCCTGAAAACTGTTCGGAGAGATGAGCAGATAGCAAAGTCTTTGTTCGGGCGTGACAACCATCGACCCATTACACGGGACAAAAAGACTGTCTGGAGGGGGTGAGAGCAAAGGCTGCAGCAACTTTAAGATTCTCCCTGAGAATTAGTCCAATTACAGGACTGCCTGGCTTTGTCTTTTCTCTCCAGGCCTTCTTCCCAGAGCTAACCTTGTGCCCAGGTGTTCCACCGCCGACTACAGAGGCTGAAGAAAAACAAAGTTAAACACTTTCAAATGTGCCTGAGGATTAGCCTAACAAGCTATTACTTGTTAATATGGTGCTATTCTCCCACAGTTTGAGGGCAGTTAACCTCGGGTGTGACTGGCTTCTGTTTGAAGGGTCACAACCTTGCAGAGCCCTGCGCACTAAAATAGCATGTGATTACAGACCTTGTTTAAAAGTAAATATAGGAGTTCTCAGCAGCTGATCCAAGCCAGTCTCGGTCAGCCTTTATGAGAGAGAATACACCTACAGAACTGCACAAATGAAACCTTTGCTGTAGATCATCTTATAACGCACAATCCTATCTGAAAAGCGCATTTTCAAAACCTCAGCTGCACTTTTGAGTGAACAGATAAACTGCAGAACATTGGATGCTGTGGTTAAATTCTCCTTTTTTGGAAAACATGCACTGTTTAGTTTGAGAGATGCATTGCTGTCTGGTATGTTTTAACTGTGTGTGTCTGTGTGTGTGTGTGTGTGTGTGTGTGTGTGTGTGTGTGTGTGTGTGTGTGTGTGTGTGTGTGTGTGTGTGTGTGTGTGTGTGTGTGTGTGTGTGTGTGTGTGTGTGTGTGTGTGTGTGTGCTATTTTTCAGCTCTTTTGAAGTCTGGGTTGATGATCTGCTTTGAATGGACATTCCTTTGGTCTTAGCCTCTGTTTGCTCACTTGGTCCTTATCACAGTTAATAACTCAGCCTGGACTAACATACTCAGTAGCTGCTTTAGGCAAATTTATCAGCTTAGGTTTATGGTGGTGGTTTACATTGTAAAACCACTTTTACAAGGTCTGGTACTGAAAACTTACTGACCGGATTACTGCGCTTTAGAAGATGGAGCTTCTGTATTGTTAACATACTGTGAGCTAAAGATAAAAATCAATGGTATTATTCAATCAGTGAATGAAGGGAAATGATGAAACAACTCACAATAATATAGTACAAAAATAAACAGCTCAGGCAATAAAGTCAGAGTTAAGCACCAAAATGTGAGGCTGTCTTAGTCTTTGAACCATCATATCACAGTGATTTTACATGTAATATTATTTAATCAGGTTTGTAATGTTGTAGAGTTTCAGCAAAACAGCATATACAGATAAATATCTCAATACCAGACACAATTTAATGGTTGCGATGAATAAATGGCAGCATCTGCAAGATGGGTTTCCAAGATAATCACACTAAACTACAATCCTAATACTGTATTTTTATGAGAAATGTGTTTTTTCTTTACTAACATGTGTGTACTGTATTTGACCCACTGTCTGTTGCTTTGATAGAGGGCAAATATTTGAACAGCAGAGACGGAAAGTGTGGGTTCTCTTCTAACAAACTTGGATTTCCGCCAAACGTAGCAAAATCTTCTCTACCAGCTTCATAAAATGCAAATAATGAGTGAAAAGCGATACTGGTAACCTTTATGGATAAACACGGCTGGCTGGGTCACAGGCGGGAAATTCAGCAACACACCACAAAAACAACTCATTCTATTAGCTGCTACACTTGGCAGCCAACATTGGTCTCCTTGTTTCCTTTTATCATCAAACTGAAAAGCTAAAAAAGAAAAAAAAATCAACTGGATTATTTTATCACAAGGCTCTCATCAAACTATATCTGTATGGTAGCATATTATGAGGCCTAAAGCCAAGTGTTTCCTTAAGTACACTGGCACAGAAAAAAATGAATAAAAGCACATTACACAAGTATTCCCAGTGGCATGGTGCAAAACCAATACAATTAGGGAATGCACAGCTTAGGTGCGTTTCTAGTCTCCAGCTATCTGAAGTTGCTCTGTGAGGCATAAAGTAACCTCCAAAACTAATTAAAAACAAAAAGGAACTCAATTAAAAGAAGTAGAAAATAAATGAACTCTTTTCTACCAAGCATATGTGAGACCATTAGCGTGTGAAATCCGACTCGATTAGACACAGAGAGGAAAAGATGGGATTCAAGGGATGAGGGGAGGGAAAACAAACTGATAAGCAAAATATCTGAGGAGGCGAGACTGAAAAACGGCAAAACCTTCATCGACAAAGCTCTTCAGCTCAGCTTAGCAGGAAGACCACAATATGAAGGAACACAAGGCAAAACAAGACATTTCTCATATTTCGGGATTGTTTTTTTTTTTTTTAAATAGAAGTGCAAAACAGCAAGTGTGTTTTTCCACAACAGCATACATTATTCATTAGCAACATCAGTGCTTTGATTTTCAGTGTTCCCAGATGTTCACACTCCAGCAAACTTCAGACACACAGCTGAGAAGTGAAGTGTGGTGATCTCATAAAAAGACAGGGATCTAAACTCAACAGAGTCTGATTAAAGTCGTCTTCAGAGACAGGTGCTATAAAACCTGAGGCGCAGCCGCGGACACAATGACTGCTGACAATGGAATGAAAGCAGCGGAGACTGCACCGCCGAGACCTATTTTAACAGGACAGTTCAACACACACTCAGGGTCTCATGTGGCACTGGCTAACATTCATAACATGCTGGATCTGCACCCTGAGTGTGCGCCCAGCCAAGTGTTAAATCTGACTTGATTTCAGGAGGGAGCTGAGGTCACACAAAGGCCTGTTTGGGGAACTAATAGCAGCCAGGCGATTAGATGAAGACATATTCTCTAAAGCCTCTGAATGGTTCAGGACAATCAACAGCACATCTCATCCCTCTCATCAGGCCCCTCTCACACAATCACACAATCAAACTCACTGTAAAGCACCGAGGGGACAAACGCCGGGCTTGCCAAGACCTGAATTCAGCCGGTGCCAATAACGAACCCATTCCAGTTATTAGACAAGATCAAGTAAGCTGACAGGCGTAATTGTTACACCAATATTCAAATCTGCACGTCTGCAGAGAGGCACAGAACCGCAGCAAAGTGGGTCACAGACACAGCTTTATTTTAAGTGCCTTACCTTTGAAGGACAGGAAGATTCTGGGAGCAGACAGGGGCTCGTTGGAATGGGGCAGCCCCCCAGACGATAAGGCCAGCAGGGCCAGCAGCCAGCACAGTTTGTCCCACAACATTGTCCCTCTGTTTGTTAACAGGGGAGAAGGAGAGTCCAGGAGCTGAGGGACAGACAGGAATGAGCATCAAACACAGACATTTCTGCATTGTGTGGTCTTCGCTTTTTATGCACTGAAACTTGAGAATACAGAGAGTCAAGCAGGGGGTGAGACACAAAAACTGGATCAGATTTTATGCAGTCCATGCTGTGCTTATGGCAAAAGTCTTGAACACATGTTGTGCAATATATGCCAAGCAACCTAACCCGAACCAGGAGTCTGGATAGAAGGTCTTCTGGCTCAGAATTTGGTTTTCATCATTGCTTGTGCATTTTCTGATGAATCTGTCATTGTGATATGCCTTTCCTAAACGCCCACAATAGTTCTTGCTGGTGTTTGCCTCTGTGTGCTATAAAGGAAACGGTGTGAATGGGCAGAGTCTCCTTCCAGCTGAGACAGCCAAAAGAACCCACCGCTTTCTCCCTCTCTCTCTGCAGATCTTCATTTTCCACCACAGTGAAACAGGATACGTTTGAGAAAGCTGGTCAAGAGTTTAAGAATTTTAACAATTATTTTACTGCAAGAGCTGAATTCCACCAGTAACGCGTGGAGTTGCTCCTTAGAGCCTGAAGCACAGTGGCAGATTAAATCACAAAGCGCATCAACATGCTGTCATCTGCCACAAAGAGACCTGAAGATAAAATACTCATAAAAAAGAACCTGATGACTCTCGTAGTTATCAGTGTGCGTACAAGGTGGCAGAACTGTGCACAATACCTTGTCACAAAACAACAAAACTTGTGTGGAGTGACTTTGGAAGAGGCAGATTCTGGAAACAATGAAACAATTTTTAGCGAGGGCGTATTTTGCTGTAATTATCCCTGCATGTCACTGATCTAGTTGTAAACGTGGATCAGAGTCTTGAGGTCAAACTGTCAGTCAGGGTTTAAGATCAAGTTCCACACTGAGCCCTGAAGGCAGAACTCCAAAGTAGACCGTTAACCAAAATAAAGCCTGACTGGGGCTTTGAGTTATGAGGACATGAACATGAACCGCGTGTCATTTATAACATATAACAGAGCATCACATGCAGCAGAAACTTTCAATGCCACTAAAACTCACGTTCCTCACACACACTCACTGCTCTTGGCTCTTGCAATATTTCAAAATAGTATCTGAGAATATAGCTCATTAAAAACGACCTCCCACACGCCAGAGAGACACCCCAGGAATTAAAATGCACACAAGCTGAATGAACTGTTAAAAACAATACACCTCTAATATTCTGGCTAACACTATTCCACAGAACTTTACAAAATACACAAATACTCCATTTTTTGGAGCTTGCGCACGGAGCGCAGGCATTATCACTGTTCGAGTCCATCAAATGTGGCTTCCTATTGATTCAAGCGCACATCTGTCGCACTAGAAATGATTATTTTAACTTATCATGTATCAAAGTAATATCTGATTTACCTACCAGTTAGGTCCAGAGAATGCTGCGATACAGCTGGTGACCATTTAAAACCATCCACCCGGGTTGTTGGAGCGCCTGTGTCCGCAGGCAGCAGTATCAGTGTATCCGCAGCAGATCCTGCGCGATTATCCCAGAGCCAAACAAAGCTTGGATTTAAATTAACTTGACGCAGCCGCTTTAACTTAAAGTGATCTCTAAATCGCATCAACAGATTCAGTATTTTCCACTACAGAAGGCGACAAACAAAAGAGTTGTTCCTGGAGACGAGCGGGTTCTGCCGTGCGCAGCGACGCTCAAGTGTGTAGTGCAGGGGGAGCGGCTTTTGCAGGTGGATAGACCGAGGTCTCCCGGCTGTGGACACACCCATGGGGGAGGGAACCTACCTTAGCATCCCTGTGCTCGGTCCCTCCCCAAAAAATGAACACAAAATGCTCTGCGTCTTCACTCACTCCAGGGGGCCACAGAAGTAAAACTTGTTTTAAGGAGAACCGCCTAAAGTAAGTGGAAATGTGAGCAGCAGGAGGGGATGTGGAGATGTCATATTCCCTTTAGCATTAAGAGGAAGAGTTGTTAAACATATTGGGCTACAGCCACAACACCAAATATCTTCTTTTATTTAAAAATGGACCCTTTAGTGGACTAAATCTCCTTTTGATGACTTGCATTTTGATCATTTACAGAGTCCTGCTGTATTCCCCAGTACCAGCAATTATCACATCACATTTTCCATATGGCCACATTCTTTGGGATTTTACGATTTTAGTTATACTTTACTTATAATAAAGAATGGAAACACAGGCATATTGACCACTGTGCTTAGTGTGATTTGTTTCTCAAAAGTTGACCCAGAGTGTTGAGAGTAAATGCTGAAATGAAACCCATGGCCTGTAACAGATTGGAATCTGTTTCCATTCCCATTTGTAGCCAAAAAGTGCACATTTTTAGATAAAGATTAAGCCAGATTAAAATAAAACAGGCTCTGTAAGGCTCTCACGCAGTGGAATCATTCTAAGTCAAATACTCCCGTAGTGATTTACTGCAGAATAAATTGTGAAAAATACACATACTCACTGTAATACAGGAGACATGGGAACTCATGTTAATGCAGTGTAAGCTATATTTTGTCTGAGTGAGGCAGTATTTTGCAATAATCAGTTCATAATTATGCCAACTGCGTCCAAACGGCAACAATAAAGGTCAGAAGAACTGAACTCTACGGCCCTATGGTTGATGGTTTTCAGAAGGATAACTACTACTGTGGTCATCCAGATGAAGCTTTTTTCTCAGGACCACTCCAGAGTCAAAACAGGACTGAGGTCATTTCCCAGCTTGATTAGTCCATGATTGCCAGCTACTGATTTTTATTTACTGACTGAAGCCAGCATTGAGTTGTGCTGAGAAGTTTTCACTTGTCCGGTTTGAGCCAAACAATTGTTCGGTCTCTGCTTGTCTTGGCAGTGTCACCACATGGAATGGTGCATGATTTTTGAATGAATCTCTTATATGTATTTTGACTCAGGCAGAGAAGTAAGAAACAAAAAAATTACAGAGGAGTGGATGGCTGCATATTCACATAAGAAACTGCTGAAAAATGGCCAGATGCAGATAAGGTAGATTTCCTCCAACACCTCTCCGACCTGACAGAGGATCTCCTGCTCTCGCCTCAGATAGGCATCAGATATTCATGGGCAAATGGAGCCTTAAATCTTTTAATCTCACTTGATCCCCCCCGATCACACTGGCTTATTTTGCTTCTTATCCAGTCAACGCACAACACAGCTGACGCCCAGTGTGCATGCTTATTATTCTATAAATGATAAATACAGTAGCTTAGGTTTCATGCAGTCGTAGGGACATTGCAATCGCCTTACAATTGTACAAGGTTAAGCAGGAATTTGGAGGATACGAAGATGTTCATTTGCAGTTTCTTCACAGTCACAGTGTCAGACCATAAAACCTTCACAACCACTATACCTAGTGGGTGATAATTTCACTGATTCTTGTAAAATAACCACGCAGCAGATGTATTACTTGCAAATTTACATATTTATTTAGTCATTTTATCGTCACCTTTGTACTGACTTCATTACAAAAAGGCCTCTGAGGCACCTTCATGTTCCACAGTGAAAGGAAAGACACCGAATGTCTGGCTGTGACTTTGAGTTTTCCATCCTTAGAAAGATATCTCGGAAAGACAATTATTACATTAGTCTATGCAAAAGAGAACTCCACTGTGTGACTCCAGGCTTTGATGCTCATACCAGACAAAGGAGGAGTGCTCAGCATCAGCGTTTGCCATTAGAAGTGTTAAATTTCCCCTGATATGGGCAAAATAAAGTTCCAAGAAACAATTACCCTCACATTTACAAGCTCAAGCACACAAAGCAGAAGATATTGATATATTTCAGTCAATCTAAATCTTTGGATGAGCCTTAAAGATCATCTCAGTCACACACAAAAAGGCACACAGCTGAACATATGCAGGTGGGCATTCATGTTTGAAGGGTGGTCTGTGCACTAAATAAATAACAACTTGTCTAAATATCTAGAACACCACTCCCAATCCCACAGGAATCACCAAGAATAAAACTGTGTAACCATCTCCTTTCCCCTCAAACTTCACATATCAGCAGTTCAAACAACCCCCAGTGAAAATGTGTGTGGACCAGCCAAGTTTAATTGTGTCATTACTGCTACCCTTTTTTGTTTCCCAGCTCCATCTATTCTTATTTTCTCTCGTTCCTCTTTCTTCTCGTCTTTCCTCCTCTGTCTCTTAGCCAACAGCTGCATGTTGTTTCCTATATTTCTTTTTAATCAACAATATTATTCCCATCTTCAGGCCTCTGGTGGCCTCACCATCTGTCACTTGCGTGAGACAAGAGGAAAGCAATTATTGAATCCTGGCTTTGAGGAGCGCCTGCCTTCATAAAAGTCCCTCATGCTTTCCAGTTTTTCCTCTAGCTTTCTGTAGCAGCTATCTGATGAGCAAAATGGGAAAGATAATGTAGAAACCAAAGATCATCGTTGGGTGCCAGACCACAGAGGCAAGACAGTTAGAGGGACTTTGTGAAGTCTGATGTTGAGGTCCTTTGTTCTGCAGAGGGGAAGCCAGGTGTAGAAATGTGAATTTAAATGCTGCTGGTGGGAAACTATTCTTCATTCCTTTGAGAAGTTTTGTTGCATTTATGAGATCACTTCACTTCAATTGCTTCTTGTGTAACAGCCATAATACATTTGCCAGGTTTCACAGTGTGAGTTTGACTCCAATTTGAACGTCTATTTAAAAATGTTGTCACTTTCCTGGAGGACATGAAGGCAACGCTGCATACATTATTGTTGTCACTCTTAATGGATTCTCTAAGGATTGTTAAAAAAACATTTTACATTTATTTACTCACTGCAACACTACAATAAATAATAGGAAAATAATTTGCAGCTGCATTAACGTTTACGCTGGTGGTTTTCATGGAAACAGGTGCCAGGAGGGAATACAGATCCAGGCAGTATAAGAGCAGAGATCATTCTCTAATATGAGTTTCATTACATTCAATGAATTTTTCCTCTAACCTTTTGCCACCAATGACACCATCATCCATGGAAAGTAATTATTAACAGGCTGCGACAACCTTAACCTCTGTCCTCTGGCTTCACCACATGATGGGGAGGCAATTAACAGCTGTTCATTACTGATGAGGTGAGGAAACAAGTGCAGCCGCTCACTGCTGTGCACATCTGCATGCGTGCACACATCTAAATGACACGGACAGATGTGAGTGCACACACATCCTCGCACACCACACTATAGCAACATGCGCACACAGCCGAGGATGCTGTGACACACAGAATGGCCCTCGGCGCTCTCTGAGGGACACATCGATTGTGTAGAATTTAATGAGGGAACATGTACTCATCCCTCCACCTCACCGGGAGAGCTGTTACCTTTTGGTGTGATAAGATATTAAAAATTCACACTGTTTCCGCAGCGCTTTGACTGGTATGGCAGCACGCTCATTAGCATTTAAATGGGAAAAAGATAACGCTGCATTTCGTAGAGTCATACCTCCATCACAAAGCTAGCAGACAGAGAGAAAACTTGAATCAGACCCTGAAAACTTTGGCTGCTTTTAGACACCTGAGACTGGAAATAGTTACATCCTATTAATAAAGTCGTGTGATTGTTGTTTTGTTTTTATACTCAAAACTGTTAAACATTCACGTTGTGGTGGAGAGTCGAAGAACAAACTCAGTTATGTCAGTTTGTATTTTACATTTTTAAATGGGAAATCTAGTCATAAACCATCAACAGTTATGCAAAGTGCAGCTTCATTTGATAGCATAAAATGGTTTACTGGCAATTAGTGGACATTATTCTGTTCTTGTTCTTGGTATTTAGATTTTTAAAAAAGTCAAGCAAACATTAAAAACGTTCAACTAAAAATGCTGACTCCAGTTCTTGTTTTTGGAGCGGTTTTGGATATTTTTTCTTGTGACTATTAGAGCCTCATTGTGTGTTCTCTTAATAAATACAACAATATTTGTCTATTATTCTTGAAGTACATTCATGCCTGCAGGAGAGACATCCAGTCCCTGTTTCGAGATTCCCATTCAAACCACATGCTGTTTGTGAACCCAAACTAGAAAAATAACTCGATTTTTTGCTATTTGTCTTGGCCTGGCATGGTGCTAGCAGTGTTGACTTTAACAATTAAAGAGTCAAGACACTGTAATGTTGAAACAATAGTCTCAGTGTAATGCAAATAAATGTGGAGGATGATGTTATTGCTTGCTGTAATTAGATGCTTATGCTGTAAAATGAATTCAGTTAAGAATGTGCTCATCCTCCTTTGCTTGCTCACAAATAACTTGCCTTTTGAACGCTACTTTGAAGATTAATGGCGTTCTTTCTTTGCTGATATTCTTCCTATCCACATCTCACTGTGTCTGGCTGATTGTCATTTTTCAGCTCGTATTTGTTCCTCTGTCTTTTGTCAGAGAAGCTGACTATGACTCAGCTGGAGCTTTGCGGGGCTAAAAATGGGACAGCTGCCTTTTTTAAACGACACAAGTTTGTCTCATTGTATCTGGCTCACATGTCTTCTGCCTGGGAACAGAGGGAGGAGGGCAGCTGTGGTGGGATGATTTGGTATGAATTAAAGCTGTTTCCTAACAGGCTCCACAGGGTCTGATCCCGTCCTCCGCTCGCTTGCTGGATTCTCCCCACCATGATCGGCCAGAGGAGAGTGTGTGTTATAACAACTCTTTTTTTCCCCCCTTCTTGTCTTTTGTTCTTCACAGTACATTATGGTGCAAACAATAACAATGGTTTTAAATTTAGCATGACTTTATGGATGAAGGTGCCCCAGCCGTGTCACCTGTGGTTGATTGAGGAGGTGGGGGGGGTTTGGGTAATAGTTTTCGTATGCAGCGTTGTTGGCGTGGGCTTCCTGAGGGTTGGTCTGTCACTGTCATTCTTCACCGGCATCCAGCCACACATCTCTGACCAGAGGGAGAGACAACAGAAAAGAGGGGAAATGACTTCGCTCTTTGGTCTACACTGCACTCAAAAGTGGTCTGCTTTACTAGCTGAACTCATTCTACTGTAGTCTGTGGTCTGATAGGGGAATACATGGGACTTTTGCACCATAGTCTAGCTGTAATTACCTAAATAGAGAGAAAAAACTTTTTTGTTATGGTTGCTTTTTTCAAACTGAAAGACAAAGTGAAAAAACAAAGCCAAAACAGTTTGCTTCTAGGACAGGTCATTACTAAGATTCTCTTTGATGTGACTTCTCTTTATCCTTCCTCTTCCCTTTGGCAAATTAGCAGGCAGGCAGCAAACATCAGGTGATGAAGGCAAGCCACCAACAGGAAGCTGTAAAAACTGAGGAAATGGCTGAAGCACTTTGACTGGGAAAGAACCACAGACAATGTGGCAGAGGGAATGGTGAAGTCGATGGGTGTATACTATGGTGCTAATGAGAGAATGGGGAACGGGAGCAAGTTGGTGTTGGTAATCAGGGGACCAGGGAAAGATTGGAAAGCCTACAGGACAGACGGTGTTGGATGAATGTGAAATGAAAGGGCAGATAGTGGACATGGTAAAGAATGACTAAATTCCTAAATAAACTAATTGTAATAACTTTGGTGATGACAAAGGGTGTGTTTCAGTATCCAGACTACCATACTACGTAGCATGCCACAAAAACATGTAGCTGTCCCAATACACATTATGTTAAATGCAGTAAGTAATAAATTCCACGACTTCCTACTACATCCGGTTGGATTTTTCGGTATGCACGCCAGCCTGTATTCCTGGCCACTTTGACCCACAATCCTCTGTGAAGCAGAAGATACATCACAAATGTCACAATGTCTCGTGCGAGTATACAAAGGCTTGATTTGCCAAGAGCTCATAGTATGTACTTTGAAAGGGCAACTGTAGTATGCACTGAAAGTTAAAAGATATCATTTAGGGGCATCTCATTGGAACAAAATTTCAAATTTTCCTATACTTTGTGTTACTGATTGACTACTTAGCAGCTTTTGCATGCCAACACGCTAAACTAAAATGATCATGGTACATGCTTCAGCATGTTAGCATTGTTCCTTTGAACGTGTTAGCATGTTGATGACAACATTCAGCTTCAAGATCCGGTGCGCTGAAATAAAGGTGCCAAGTGGAATGAAATATGGCTCAACGCAATGAGGCCATAGAAGAACTACTTTTAGTCCCACAACGAACCATTTAGCAAGAGGTTCTTTAAACAGCTATTGCAGCCAACAGTTCTTTATAAACCCCCTAAGTTTCCTTAAAGAACCATCAAAAAATGGTTCCTTTAGAAGAACCTATTTTAATTTGTTTCTCAGCAATTTAAAAAAAAGAAGAAATAGTTCTTTGATCATTTTAAATCAAATCTTATGTGTATTTTGAAAAACATGAACATTGTTGTTGGCCATATATTAATATTTCTTTTTAGTTCATGCAATTATAGACAATAATGGTAAATGAAAATGTAAGTCCTATTGAGTTATTGGTCAAACACAAGGGGAGAACATAGAGCCCTAAAATCTTAAATTAACTTGTAGATTCATATTAAAAATGAAAAATCACAGCATGAATTCTACAGCAGTTGACTTACTGATTCTAAGAGCTTTTAATATGAATTATAAATGTAAGAATATGCAGAATTCCATTATTACATGTTTAATATTTTGGGTTCTGGATTTTGGGGTCAGACAGAACAGTATTTTACAACACGTAAGCTTGGAAATTAGGAAAGTGTTATTTCTCACAGTCTTATGTATTTTGGTTCAAATATTGAATCAATTAATTGAGAAAATAATCTGCAGATAAATCAATAACTAAAAATAACAATTGCTAGTTGCCACTCTAAATTCATGTAAATAACTCAATAAAAATGGAAGACATTTAGCAATTTAAAGAACCTCTTAAACCATCTCCTAACTGAAAAGGGTCTTCAATTGGTGGTGGTGCTTTGAAGAACAAGAGTCCTCTGAAGAACCGTTAAAGAGCCATCATTTTCCTGACAGAGCAGCTTTCATGGGAGTAGACTTGTTCTCAGTGTGCAACCGACAAGGACAGGGTTGTGTGTGCTCATGCGGGGCCCAAACTTTTTGAGTGCACAGTGTTTAAATGTTATATTTACGATGCCTGTCTTTATTTAATCTTGCTTTTGCAGCGACACTGGCTGGACTGTGCTGAGTCCCTTGTCCTTCACCCTTTCCCTCACCCGGCCCTCCCCATCCCATCCTCCTGTCATCACTCGGTCTGATGAGGCCATGAAACAGGTGGCTCAAGAATTCAAAATGACATAGGAGAGATGGAGACCAAACAGTTGTGTGTGTGTGTGTGTGTGTGTGTGTGTGTGTGTGTGTGTGTGTGTGTGTGTGTGTGCCAGAGAGAAATGGAGGCAGATTTTTTGCATGTGTGTTCATGAAAGACAGAAGAAGAAAGTGAGAGGCCAAACAAACACAGGAATAACAAACAAAATACCGATTTAGTTACTTCAGATTCTTCTCGGTGCATCGACTGTCAGCTTGTTGCCAGAATGCACCTAAATTAGATTAAACCTAATGAAATCCATCTTGATACAAACCACGGACTGCAACATATCAAAGATGAAGAGCTGGAAGCAGTGACAGATTGGACGGTTTACAGAAGACAAAAATCATTCATGATTGGGGCTGCTCGTTGTTCAGTTGGAACAGATATGTTGTCTTACGTTGATAAGAAGAAAATGTTCTTTGTAACACGAAGAAGCTGTTTGAATGCATCAGACAATAAGGCTGGACTATAGTTTTCTCAGCTCTGCAGAAAGCGAGTAAATCTCATCTGGACATCTGTTCCCAGAGTTTCCAGCACCAGTTGTGCTGTAAAAAATCCTGTAGTAAGTTGTCTGGAGACAGCGTGGCAGATCAAGAGCATTTTCTGAACTATGTCTCACTCTGTGGCTTAGTTTGCAATTTAATTAACTGTGGAAATGTTGTTGGAGGGATGTCACAACTGCCAGTGGCTCCCCAGTCAATCCCAGAAGAAAGTCGCTCAGTCTTATCACCGTCTGCTTTCCCGTCAGTGCTCCCTCCTCCTCAAGTTACCAGTCACTCCCACACTTTTCACAAAAAATTCAACATTGATGAATTTTAGTCATTTATGTTCCAATTATGACAGATTCAGCTACCTCTTTAGCTTCAATAAGCAACAAATGGAAGGAACCTCCAATCCACAACTGACAGATTCATACAAACTGCACACTAACGCAGTCTCATTATCTAATTCCAGTGGACAACAGCAGCATGATCTGAAAATAGCAAACAAATGATCTGACTGACATCTTCACACAGAGAACACGAGGAGATTAGCTTTCTTTGGCTCAGCTCTAATTGCGTCGACTGAGAGTTTCTTTTTGCAGAATCCGTGGCCAGATGTGCCCATTACTGGCAGCTGTCTGAGGCTGGACATCCCCAGTGATTGACCATAAAACTGTCAGCATGTTGTAATACCCATGTGTGATGTTTGCGAAGTAACTGATACGATATTTTAAGTTTTACTGTACTTAATGGATTATTTTTTCTCCACTGGCACATTTTAGGCCCATATTGCTCTATTGTATTCTAGCAGATACATTTATTTAATTATTTCAGACCACATGGATACCAGCTTCGAGCTGCGTAATAGTTATTGAATAGCTTGAGCAACACTGGTTGAGCCAAAATCCCAGACCCCGTGTGTTTCCCCCCTTGTGCATATATGCTATATTTCATTGTTTCCCTCTAAATCTGTGGATTTTTTCAAGATGTGTGGCAGAGGTTGCTCAACCTCCCAGCTGGATGTGTTTCTGATACAAATGAGCAGTAAGTTTCTCCAGCAGTTTTCTTCTGATGGATGCTGGCTTGCGCGCATAAATTCCACATTAGCACATATGCTCTCTGGAGTGAAGCTGACAGACTCGACTGCTGAATAAATACTGTCCTCCACAAACATGGGACGTGTTTTTAGCCTGTTGCACAATGTAAACTCTGCAGCGTCTCTAGTCTGTGAGAGAGGTTTGTGCTGACTGTAAGGACATAAACGCATGCTGTTTTACGACGCTGACAAGCTCATTTTCAAAGTAAAATGAGCTGTTCCTGAAAACATCATTGAACCTGAAGGGTGGATTCGAACAGAAGCAGCTGACAGGTTGGTGTCGAGTTTGACAAGTTGATTTTTGTTGGAGGTCTCGACATCACTTCCTTTTTTCTGAGACATTTTAATGCACACACTAAGCAGTACACTCAACGCGCACACACATGCAAAAAGCAGCAACACATGTAGACAGCAATCTGACTGGAACAGAGGAGGCGATCAGACAGACAGCCCAGGGAGAGGTGGCGCCTGTCATGTGGAATGGATCTCATTAAAAGTATGCCCCAGGTCACACTTTGATGGACGGGGAGACGTCAGTCATCTGCCAACGAGATTAGCTGTGACTGAAACCTCGTCCTTTTCTCTCTGCCCCTTGAGAGCCCACAGCATACCAAGTGGGTCCAGGCCGACTCTCACCGCCCCCCCCAGCCTCTGTCAAACCTCTCACCTCTGGCTCCCCCATCGCAGAAACAAACGAGCACATCCACGTCAAATTCGAAGGGGAAAAAAAAACACCTGCTGTGTTAAAAAGCAGGTGGTAGCAGACCTTTTCTTTCCCACCTTTTCCCTGGTGTATTAGGCTGTTTTGCTGCCTCAAAGGCCACATCCTCTATCCTGTTCTGACATTTTGATTCAACAGCAAGCCTGAACAATCCAAACACTTTTCTGACCAACATGCGTTTGTCAAAATTGCCGTTCACACAGTGGACTGCTTTTGTGAGGAGCAACCCACATTTTTGATGTCTGTTTTACTGAAATACAGTGTAACGGACACATTTTGGTGAAGTTTTCCTTGTGAATCATCCTCTGCACACTGGACTGATGCATTTTATAGTTCTGGCAGCAAGTGACAGTGGTTTACCTAGAACAAACAGAAGAAGAACATGTAAGCATGACCAGAAAAACATTTCTGAACTTCAACCCAGACTCTAAGTAAGTAAAATACAAGGAAAATACATGCTGGGGGAGTTGTAAAACTTTCAGCAGAGATGCTTTAAAAGGAGGAAAAAGCAAAGATTTACTCTCGAAGAAACAGTCTGACAGTTTGAGAAATATGTCTGTTGTGAAACCGAGATAATCAAAACTATAAGAAGATGAGTTTCACTGCACAAGACATCAGAATAACTGTCAGAAAAGGACAAATACAAATATTTTATCCTATAAAATTACTTTGTGGTCCAATGGCGCTTTCTTGTTTCATCCTACAACTGACAAAGCTGGCAAAACCTAATCCTGTTGGATATACACACTATATCTCTCACCTTGTTCCTGTTACTTTAAACTGTCCGTTAGAAGTCATTTACTTTTGATGATTACATTTGTAATTCACCACTTCCAGAATAAATGTATTTTGACATTTAATGTTATAAGATTATCTGTGATAATAAAGATGTATGATCCTCTACTATTAGTTTTGGTTATATGCTATTTCTGTAACCTTGCTGTTAGTTTTCAGTGTTTTTTCTCTTTGATATCTTGCAATATTGTTCCTCCTATTCACAGTTCATATACAAATGTTCTAATCATGATGTCACTTTGACAGTATCTTATGTACTTTCTATCATCAAATTCTACAGTGGGAGTATTTATAAATTCATCTATTTAATGTTTTTTTCTTGTATTCTAGTATTTTTTTTAAACATGCACATTTCCATTTAGTTTCTGCTTTGCATATTGAAGGTAACAGTTATCTCTCCGTAAAGATTTGACCATTTTCTACATACATATGCTTGAAGGATATATGAGGTATGCTCGCTACATTGTATGCTGCACACAGAATTAACTTGATTTATTTTGATTTTCGTTTTTGCTTAGATCGTCATCATGGTGCCCCAGAAGCTATCTGATGTGATTTGTTTCCTTTTTCAGTTCCAAAGCATCGGTCTATGGAAGAAAGTTTGTAATGTATAACCAACAAAGTGCTTCTGGTATTTTTGTTTGTTTGCTTCCCACAGTTTTTTTTTTTTTTTTTTGAGGGGGAAATATGTTTGTTCATGTTCTTTGTGGGGAGTTAAATGAGAAGAAGGATGCCACTTTCATGTCTTTGCTATCAGCCTGCAGCTGCTTAGATTAACTTAGCATTAGGGCTGGAAATAAGGGAGAACTGCAAGCCTGTCTCACTAATTAACACTAATTAACTATCTGTGGTTTTATGGGGTTTTCCTGTTGGAGTAGGGAGGGGCTGCTGGTCCTGGATGTGTTTCCCCCATTCTGTAAACAATTTCCTTAATGTGAATCAACACTGAAACAAAGGACAATGTAATGGACAGCATAATGACTCTGTGGGTTTATCTTATGACCACTAGTTTCAGTTATTTTGACTTTGCTTCTGAGAAATAATGTTTTGTCTGGCAGACAGAGCTACAATAGCCTCGCTGTAGAGGAGAAGCCAGTCAGAGGTGCAAAATGTAACTGTAACAGAATCCAAAACACTTTGTTGTTGTGGTTGTTAACAACACGTGCCTCTACAGCTGCTGCATTCTGTCAAAACTGACAAAGCAAAGTGAGCTGATTTAAGCTGTACGCCATAAAAGGGCTCCAGTTGTGAGGCATGTGACATTTTCTACAGGGAGAAATAAACAGGAGTTATTATGGCATGTTGTTTTTTGACTGTGAACTGTGACATCTTGAGTCTGATGGTTAAATAGTAGCATGCAATAAGATTCAAGAAAGTCGCTGTGCTGGGCCAAGAAACATAATTGAAACCCCTCTAAAACTATAAAATGTTTGGTCATTGTGTTATGTGTCAGTTACAACTGTTAACCTAGCTTAAATTCTCATTCTAACAGCACCACATTTTTCTTAGTTTCCACTCTTAACAAACGGCTGATAACTTGCTGTAGCTTCATATTTGCTCCACAATCCTGTTATTGATCACCATTCTGCATTCAGGTATTCCAGTGTTTGCACCAGATGTACCAGTACCATTAGTACTATGCTTGGTGTCTTTCTCCTGCTTTTTCTTTTGGGAAAAAGAACTGATTTGATTGACTGCCACATACAGTAAGTTGTAACATGCACTAATTCTACAGCTTTCTCCTTGTTTAGTCTCTCCCTCATTTTGGTTTTGTTGTCTTGGGAAAAATAAAAGCATGTGCAGTAATCATACAGTGACCTACTGTTTATCCCAGCATTCCCAAGAGTTCATGTCTCCAGCAATAGACCTGTGGCATGATGCCCAGGACAGGGGCCATGGATGGCTCACTTTGACAAGCATGCTAGTCAAGGCTGCGCTAGCTTTGCTCAAAGCAGATATGGATTCCCAACAATCTCTGACACGCCGGCTGACGTAATACAAAGTCCATTCGAATTACGTCTAAATCTGAGGTCGGTAAAATCGAGAAATAGTTTTGGCAAAAGATGGAAATGATTTGGGCTATTTACAGAGCTGAGGATGGGCACAAGGAAATGCGTCCGTGTTTAATAACCCGCATCAGCATTTTGTCTGTGACAACCTTGTAGATATATGAAGTATCCCACATTTAATCCACGCTGGAGTCCGACCAGCATGCAGTGTGTCATGCTTCACGCATCCTGGATGATAAAGGCCAAAGGTAGTTAACGTAGATACGAGGCATCATCGGCTCCACCCTTTAGACTCAGCAGCTCACCAGTAGGAATTATTGCTGGCAAACAACACATTTATATTGAGACTTCTTCAAATTCATAATGCATCACATCTAAACTTGTTCATTTTGCTCCCAAACCCAAGTAGATTCTCACCTTCGCTTGTTTTGTCCGGTTTTATATGTTAACAAAATAATGGTCAGTAATCACAAAGAAGCAATGTTACAGCCCTAATTAATAGAAACACACCAAAACAATATGTAACAATGTCTAGCTTGCTTTCAGAGATCCATGTGGGGACTGACTGGCATAGCATTGTCCCTGGGGGTTTGATGTAGCTGTATGTGCAGGATATCGACATTGTTCAACACTTAAAATGCTTATACTTAGCCTGACTCGACTCAGATGCTGCTGATACCAGTTCTCGTACAGACTTGCTGTCTTCGATATTTCCTGTCCATGTCAAGCTATAAACCTGAACAGAATGCTTGGGGCCTAAGGGGCTCACATGTCCGCCAGATTTAAACTGTCTACTTATTTACTTTAAATAATTTTGTCATCTGTTTTTCATTTTGAAGCTCTTTCTGCTCTTCATGATACAGGATAGCATCCATGTACGTCGACAGATGCTGGTTCATTTACTAGATAAATAATACACAGTGCCATCATCGCAATTATCACAATAAGTGAAACAACAAAAAAAGGTTATTCAGCCAGCAGCTTAACCCCAAACCAGCCTGTGAATCTGAAAGGCATGTTGTTTATAAAAATCACTAGAATAACCCCTTTCCTCAGAGCTAGAGACTATAAAAGCAGCAAGAATCTCTGGATTTTCAAATTTTCAATAGGCATAAACTTCTCATGTGTGATGTGTGGTTCCAGCAGGCGAAAAAAAATCATGAAATATCATTAAAATTACTTTATTCTACATCTCTTAGTAAAATATTTTGCATGACATGTTTGATCTGTCAAGATTCTGTAAAAAAAAAAAAAAAAAAAATATTGAGCTCCTTGGCACAACAAATAAACCTTGACTGACTTAGCTGTGAGTCAAATTACAAAAATACTGAGCATGTTTACACAAAGCAGAAAGGAAACAAGTATGAAAACAAATGAAACATGTTAGTAGTAAAATATCTACAGTATATAGAGTCACATTGTTTCCCCCAGTATTGGTAACAACTGTGTAGTTTGCAAAAATGTTGTACATATTGTTTCCACTCTTTAAAATATTTGTCAAACAAATAGTCAAAGAAATTTAATTTTTGTTGTTTTGATTTTGAGAAATTATACCATTATCACTGTGCCAAACTGCACAGAAGGCATTTTTGAGTCACCTCTACTTCTAAACATTGTTGTGTTGTTTCCATAGAGTTGCAGGTCTATTGCAAAGAAAAATCAGCCAACAATGAATGAAAATGTGACAGTAGCAACAAATTCCAAGAACCTGCCTGAGGTTCAGATGGTTGAAGTTGTAGAAGGACAATCAGGCAGAAATTTCTTTACCAATAGATGCACATCTTGTTGGTGCGCTCTATAATCTTGATGCTTCAAGAGTAAACAATACCCAGTAAATCCCCCAAAATATTGTATTTTTAATTTAAATGTGCACATATTGGAAGAGCGATGCAATATAACACTCTAAATTCCTGGCAAAGGCGTGAACATGTGAGTAGATATTGATGCTGCATCTTAAAAAGTGAACCAATCAGCTGGACGCAACAAATTGGAAATCTGTTGCTTTTCCTTAAGAGGCCACTCAGGGAAAATGATGACCTTGAAGTTTTCATCACATCAGCTGAGGGGTCAGAGGATTTCAGCAGTGGATATTAGCCTCCTTTTCCTGACGGATTATGACTTTTAGACATTGTTGCAACATGAGCTACTCCAGAACACCACGCTGAGACTTCCCTCCTGAGACGCCTGGTCCCAAGGTCACCGGGTTCTGACACGACCCTTCACCTTCCAATACTCACTTACCTAACCTATGTTATGTCATCTGATATGTATGGGAAATGTTAAATGGCATGCACACTTTGTTGTTTTCCTTTGAAATGTCTGGAAAACTGGACGAAGGATGTTCGTTTGAGTCAAACATGGTAATTAATTAGTTGAGTTTTCTAAGTGTGACGTGGAGTCAGTTCAGATGGAGGGCTGAGATGCCTCAGGAGCAGCAGACCCAGTGACTTCCATACAGCAGGAGATGATGAGGAGCGGCTGAGCACAATGCAGCAGTAAACGCAATAAATTTACTAATCCCTTCCTGAAAACAGTAGGGGAAAAACCCACACGCAGCTTTCCCTGAGGCACAAAGACCCTCAGCAGGCACATTTCTTTGGTCCCCTCTGGACTGACATCCCAGCAGTAAATTTCAGAGGGGGTGGATCAGTGGAAGCCCCTCATTATCCAAACAAAGACTGTCAGACATTTAAATGTCAGGAAACGGTCATTTGATGGAGCGAAGGAGGATGGTGGGATGCTTTTTACAGACCGGCAAATTAGCCGACCCGGTGTTTGGTGTAGGGCTGTATGTTAAGTCAATATCCTGGTTTTAGACTTAAGAAGAAGTGTGTAGGAGTTGACTTTCCATCTGCAACTGTGGCTATTTAATTCAAGAAAATGAGGAAGACTGTGCTCTTGGAATCAACAAACTGTTGTGGCTTCCTCAGAGAAATAAGCAAACAATAATGGCACACAATGGCATAATGCAATCACTGCATTTTTTTTCTGATGATGATTAAATGTCAGATACAAATACTGAATGCCAACAGCAAAAACAAAGAGAAAAAAGACACCAGCCTATAAATGGCAGAGTTGTCTCACTCCTCAGAGTTGTTACATGCCTCTGCTACAGACACATTTTAGGTATAGCAGCAAATTAAACAGCATGTTGGCACCAAATTCCTTCAACATGTAGATGCTTTATTCCAGTGCTAATAGATGCTCAGCTGGACTATCTACATCTGCATCTTTTTCTCATTAAATATTGCTGGGGAGCCAAGCATGTATTCACAGCAGCCACAGAGAGGGAGCGATCAAGTAATCAAGCTCCTGCCTCTCGCAGGTTGTTGCCTTACTTGCGTTTCCCTCATTTGACTGTCACTCAGCGAGATACCACTTTCTGCCTCTCCCTTTAATCATCTGTCAGCCCGGCTAATGCAAAGCGACTTCCAGGGCCATGTAGGAAATCAGCCACATCTTTAGTGTCACTTCTCATTAACATAGAAAGTCAGGTAAGAGAGGAGGGCACTCATTTACTGTACATCCACCGGGACCTGGCTAAAACCTCTGACAGTGAATTTCTCTACTTCCAATTGGGTGGTTCCTATTGCATTGCATTTCTTTAAAATGAGCCTAAGGCGATGTCCCACATGTGACACTTGGTGCGTAAGTGGATCATTTTCTTGACACTCGAAACAAAGATTGTCCCTGAACCTTCACCGGCCTTTTGCTGTTCCCAGCTCTCACAGTTTTTCGCAGTTCCTCCTCCCCGTTGAGCAGAGAGCTGGAAGAGAAGTCACCCACAATGAGCTCTCTCAGGCACAGCTGTGCTCCTTTTGCCTGTTGGTGGGTTCAGTTTTTAATATTAATGAAGCTTAAGCCTGACACTCACCTGCAGTGCAGCGTAAGAGCGAGGTGGAAGGGAGGGAGACCTCGTTCATGTCTTGACAGCCCACCGTGGAGAGAGAGCTGCTGACACACCGATGTTTTCAGCGCTAGTCGCTCCCTCATCCTTCCTACACATCTGTCAGCTGAAAGCCATGCGTGTCAGTGCGTTGGAGCCCATAGCGGGTGATGTGTGCTCACCTGTAGCAGCATCTGAATCTACTGTACATGCCGGATTATCGTTTCCTCCCCACAGTCCCAACTCAGTTCTGTTCCCATGGCAACGTAAACTGTACAGCACACTCTGGGATGCCTCTCTCGCAACAAGTCTACAGGCACAGCAGGACTGCACGGGCTTTAGGGGCAAACAGAGAAATCCATATTAAATGGTTGCTGCCATTATGCTGCAGAAACCGCACCAGGAAATGCATAGGCTTAAAACTTAAAATACTGATGGCTAAAATTAAATTTGGTGCTAGCTCACTGTCACACCCTCATAGCTTACTGGGGAGTTAAATAAAAGGGTGGTATTATTAATGGTATTAGTGACGGCTCTGCTTTTTCTTTAGCACTATGGTGTGCCAAAACATCTACTGTGAAAATAGACCAGAAAATTTGCTACAAGTCGTCCAAATAGATTAGAAAATATAACATTTGCTCGGGCTCTGTGAGCAGGATGACAACATTCATTTGTGCCTTTCTATTCCATCACAAACTCTAGCTGAAAAATGTATTTGCTCTATGATATGAGGTGTACTTCATTCATAGGTTTGGTACGATCAGGTTTCAAACAAGTTAACTAGTCTTAGAGAAAAATGTGGCTGGTGTTACAATAAAAACTTAGTTAATACTTACTGTTATTTTAGTCATTTAGTCAAATTCAGTTTTATTTGTATAGGGTCAATTAACAGTATATGTAATCTCAAGGCAAAGAGACAGGACAAAACAGAAACAGATCAGAACCCAAGGGAGAAAGGAGGAAAAATGGGGAAGAAGGGGAAAGAAGGGCAGAAGCTGGAGCAGGATCATAACACTTAACATGACGAGGTGAAGACCTTACAAAATTATACTGAGAAACCCAATAAACCAAAGTTTCCCCTGGGTTCATTTACAGAAAGCGCTGCTCAGTGGTGAGGAAAAACCTCCAGCAGAACCAAGCTCAGGCGGAGCGGTCGTCTGCCTCAACCAGCTGGGGTGAGAATAAAGAGGAAAGAGAGTAAAAGGGGGAGATAACAAACATGTACAACGTTAGTCAGTGGCACCATATAAATATATGTACAAAGATAGACAGAGTAAAGGAGAGGTGCTCATTTAATCATTAGAACACTAATGTAAGCTTCTCTGGTGTCTCATGTAATTTTTTTTCATTGTTTTATTTTTTCTAACTAATCTCTGTTTTGTTTTGTTTTGTACATAGTGTTGTTATTTATATCATAGTTTTTGGTTTTTTTGAACAATGTTTGGTGGGGTGCTTGCACTGGCCTAAGCAGTAGCCTTTATGCATTAACTGTATGTTCTGATTGTTAAAAGTCATTTTTTAAATTTTAATTGTAGGTGCCTGGTTAAGGACAACAGATGAACATTAATCTACCTGTAACTCATTTACAGTTGTGTTTTTGTTTGCCAATAAGCATTGTCTCTGAAATGAAGGAATAAATGAAATTATGTTTAGGGAAACATTGTGGATTAGGTTTAAATTACTACTTTGTTTAACTTTGGGGACCTTTGTCATTATGGTTACAATGACAGTACAACCATAGGGAATGATTGTGGTTATTGTTTAAACAAACTTTTGTTTGCTGTGGAGTTCAGAAATGAGAAACAAACAGAGATCCATTGTGTTAAAGTCCAACATTTTGTTAGCCCATCCATCTACCTCAAGCTCCTCCGCCTCCTCCTTTGACAGTCATAATTCTTACAGCCTCCACTTATTGTAATTTGCGCATAAACAACTTTAATTTTAAAGTATTTATCAAAACCACAAATTCTGTCTGTTTCTGAGGGATGGGGACATTGTCATTCTAACCTTTTCAACACGTTAAGGTTTTCTCTAACCTAACTAGCATGACGAACTCTGAGCTTGCACCCCCACATGAAATCGGTAAGTGCGCCATGGCTTTTTTTTTTTTTTTTTTTTTTTTTTTTTTACCATCAACCCACAGGCATGACATTAAGGTTGCCCTACATATTAAAATGGTCACGGTCTGAATTGGGGTTATCCCTGCACCCACTCCATCAGACCACCCTCTGGTTGTTTCTCCTTATGTGAACAAACAACCCCATTTGTTGTGGTAACAAGGCTAAATACAAAGAGGTCGGCTGATCCACTGTGGATTCCTCTGGACTATTATGGCATAAAGAAAAAATGCCTCCGGACATTTTAGACTGTCTAGGCATGCTGTCATATACAAGTATTGCTTTGTATTTTTGTATCTCTTTGTCTGATTAAACTGTTAGCCACCAGTTCCTGAATTTTCACTAACTGGCATCAGTCAGTGCCACCAGCCTACCTCTTGGATGGCGTAAGCTCACCATAAATTAGTGATAATCCTGTTGTAATATGATCTAAATGCAGCACCGACATAGCAGAAATATAGATTAATTGTGTATCTTTTACATGTAAAATGACGTAAATAATGATTTGCATAAATATTTTTTCTTTATTCATGATTTATATTCTTTTCTTGATTTTCCTTGTGGAACAATAGTAAGACCCATATTTTCTTTATTTTGTCTTTAGCATTTTGGTAGGCAACATAAGAAAATGACAATTCAAGCAATATTCATTGACATTAATATTAGCACTACATTATTGATTAACTTCCTGTATAGCCAACTGTGTTTGTCATGCTTCAGTTCAAAATGATTGGTTCCTACCTTTTCTAAATTCATTTTTTATTCATTTTTGAAATGATGTTTGATTTAATAGTGTCATCTCTTTGTAAAACACATTGGTCATTTATTTATTTGTTTATTTTTTGGTCCATGCAAAACTGAGTGGCTTCACAATATTTATGATTAATGATTAAGGCAAAAGCCTTAAATTATTACTAAGATCTAATCTTACACAAGTTCAGTAAAAGATAATCTTTTTGTGTTTAATCTCCAGAGACCGTTTCCCAGACAGCAGCTATACAACTCACTAGATGGTGCAGCCAGGCTCTTCTCTCTTCTGTTTTTGTGTGTTGAATAATTCAAAAGTGTGTGTTGATATAATGCTGCGAAGGTACTGAGCTGCCTTCAGCATGAGTCTGAAGTATGAGGACGTCACCGGACGGAGCCAGCTGACATGTCCTGTCACTGTGACCTGGCACAGTCCTGCCTTTCCAGATACAGTTAAGCCTGAGTGCAATCACAGCTAAAGTCCTGTATTTCACAGCCAACACAGGAAGCACAACTAACTATTCACACACACAAACACACACACACACACAGTCGTTCCAAGACACACATGTGGCAGGGTAGCCTTGTCAGTTCCTCAAACCTTTCCCCTTTGGAATACTGTCACCTGTTTGGTGTTTCCATGGAGACCAAGCACACTAACGAGGTAGTGCCTGTGTTCCTGTGTGTGAATATGTGTGTGTTTGTGTGTGTGTGTGTGTGTGTGTACATACGGGCGCCAGGTATCATTAGATAATGAGAGGCAGCTTCTTGGGTTATTATGGCTGTGTTTGGCCTGGCTGGCACACTGGTTTCATCCTAGCAGAGAGGATTGGAGTGGAAACCTCCACCTATAATGACAATAACCACACCAAAATGTACATATTAAAATTGGCTGTGTTTGCCAGAAAGTGAACTGTAAAGCTTTTAAGTAATATTTCTTTCCCAGTTGGTGATATCAGACCTGACTGATTATAAAACTGTGTGTCCAGAGAGGCAGACCGGATGAAAACTGTGTGAACATGTGAACCTGCAGCCAATTAACAGTGGAGATAAGGCAGATGGCTGGTTTGGCTGCTAAAATAGGATTTTCACTGAGTACATAACCTTGAGGACATGCTTCGCTGTCAACAAGCGAATACTATAAGCATTTCATTGGTGAGAAGAGAAATCTATTAATAAAAATGAAAACATGTCAAATGCCATACGAGAGGAAACAGCGTCGGAATTAACTATGGAAATATCACATGAACAATGTTAACTATTATGTTTATTTTCTTATGCCTTTTAGATTACTTAACAACAGGTCATTTAAGTGCCACAGTGTCGTGCACGTGTCCGTGCTCTGACAAGGGCATGCGTTTGTCACCTAGAGGTGCTGACAATGACGTGTGGGAGTGTATTAGGGGAGTGGATCGATGGAATAAAGCAACACATGTTAATATAATGGCTACCAGATCATATGGAGAATGCAGTGACTGTGGTGAAGTGTTGGATCAATGATCCAGTGTTGCACTGAGTCTGAACATCTCACCAACATGGTTCATACAACCGATCCTGCAAATAAAGGAAAACAACAGATAAAATAAAATGAATCTGTTGCTTCAGGAAGTGTTTAAACAGCTCTGACATAAAAAAAATACTTCACTTCGGAGTACAATAGGGAGGTTTTTGAGTTATTCTTGCTGTTAAACTGGCCAATAAATGCTTAAATGATTGAGCAAATTGTGATTGATTTCAAAAAAGTCACACTTCTCAATAAGATTTGGAGAGAAAATTGATTTCTTGTTTTTGAAACCAGCTGGACATCATCAAAGACACTGTTTTCCACATTCTGCACTTTTTCTCAAGCACTGAAACCAGGTCATGTAATCAAAAACCCAGAGCAGAAAGTCCACGGCCCACATCAGCTCTGCCATCTGTGAAATGGAGGGCCTCTTCTAGACCAGGATGACAGACCCCAGGTGCATTGGCCACACGTCTGAAAACCGTATCTCCCCTGTTTGGAAAATGCAATGCATGTGTGTGTGAGTGTGTGTTTGTGTAGAATGAACTTCTTCCTTTTTCAGTCAGACACCCATAGGATTTCTGCTCAATAAACTCCTTGCCCTTTGCACCTTTAAGGAAGTCCATCTGCTCTGGAGAGTATTGAGCAGCCTCCAGGCAGCTTGAGAGATGCATGCATAAATGGATGGTTCACCACTGATGACTGTGTGGAGATTTCCACTTCCTAAACGGCACGTTCTTCCTTTCCAGATCCACTCAGGCTCAGTGACATGTTTAGCATTGGTTGTAATTAATGTCTGAGATGCTGCAGCAAGAAGCTTCAGACAAAGGTCATAACACCTCAGGGGGCAAAACGCAAAAGCTGAAGAAAATGATTGACCTCATGCACATCTGTTAAACTACTTCAGGTTTAATTTCTGTTTAAAAAAAAGTCTCATGTTTGAAATGTTGAAACGTTATTAACTCTTCTATTCTGCAATTCACATAGTGTTGAACAGCAGCAGCAGCAATGTAACTATTTTACACATAATCACAGTTTATTATTTTCTTTCTTACCAGCCTATGTGAATAGATTCAGTATGTCTGCTGTTTACTGCATGCCAGCCAGCAGGGAACAAGTGTGAGCAATTACTGTTTCACATATGATACTTATGCCCAGCTACAGATCTAGAAAGCTTAACGTGTCTGTCAACGTGATGGCATATTATTTGGTGCTCCTAGCATCTCATAATCCCCCTGAATCCTTCAACACACAGCCCGGTAGGAGAAGAGTAGCAGGGCGGCAAAGTTGGCACATTGGAGCATGCCAGTGTTCTTTTACATTTGATCCTGAAATATGTTGTAGTGTCAGTTGCTTCAGCACTGTCAAATGTGACCAAATAATAATCATAAATAGCGAAAATATTCCATTTGGAGAAACGGCTTGTCCCTTTCATGAAGGCTCCATTTTAGAAATGAAAAACCCATAAAAGCAGATTAAGGCATGATGAACCAACAGGCAAATTCGTAAATTTGTACGAAATAAATGGTCCTCCAAAGAACACTTTCACTGAAGATTTTATACAACAATGTAGTTTTAAATTGCCATACGCTTCTCATCCAATATGTGTAGGTGCAAATAGATTCTCCAACTTCTTTATACCCACACCCTCAAATTAAAACCAGAGTAAACAGCCAACTCCAACACATCCAGGCTGTTGTGATGCATTTAGGTGCCTAATTCAAGCTGCTGTCACTGTAGATCTTTCTTCTTACTCTGTCCCACAGAGGGTAACGCCATAAATCAAAGCCTGATGAGCTGCCTCATGCGTTTAAGGAGATCACCAGTGACATTGCTATACTGTTTATTCTCTTGGGTCTGGATGTCAAAGAACAGAGGATTAATGGGATTACCTGGGGGTCTGTCTCCCCTTCCACCTTTGGGAGCAAAATGGCCTGTGTGCACCAACTCCACCTGGAGGTCTGAATCTTTTAATCAGCTTGCAGGAGAAGGGGGGCAGGTAGCACACTGTTGATATCTGTTAGCCTTTGGAATCGCTCCTGCAGTGCTGAGCAGTCCGACTAATGCTTATGACAATGTATGACCCGGTAGGGTAGTTTAGAATAGCACTATTTTATTATGATAATATTTTAGGTGGAAGGCATTAACTTATCTATACTGCACTGGCTTAGGGAGGTGTTTACATGATTGAAAGCCATTTCTCCTCTTTTTATTCTGATAAGTTAGAATAGACATCCATTGTATATTGTGTTGGCGTTAAAAATTCAAAATTATCTTATTCAGGAAATAGTAAATGATGACTAGTAAGTCATAATGGTTTAATGCGAATAAATTCATTAATTTACTTTAAAAAAAACCCACAAACATCTAAACGTCCTCTCATCATGTCGCTTAATCTTCTTATGGTTTGAACTCCTAAAGGATCACCTTTACATGTAGTGCAAAAACACAGATAAAATATTATTTCCATTGTTTATTTGAGCCATAATAGCCCCAAATTGGCGCTCAAATGCTGCTTATTTCTAAATAAAAAATTCTGAAAGGCTATTATCAATACAAGGGTGAAAAGTCTGCCATCATATCCTCTTGGCTTCCCCCCCCCCCGACCTCTTTCTCTCTCTCTACAATCTATGTTTCATGATCAAAACTGTGTATCATAAATTCTTAACAATATACCCTTTTCCCACTTGGCATATCTGTGGCGTCACCCTCATTTGTACAAACAAAGAAGACCAGAGAAGTCGTATGAAGAACAAAAACAGAGAGCTGGAAGAGAAATTCACACCCTCTCCTTTCACACCTCTTCCCACCTCCCCAGTTTCTACCTAAAGTGGTTCCCATCTGAATAAACAGTATAATATTGTGAACGATAAATTACAATTTTGTGATACATGAAAACCACTGTGCCTGTTCTCAGTTTAGCCCCTTATTACTCTACATCCTGACTGGGCTACTACGATCACACAAGCTGTTTCAGTCCCATTCTGACATATTAGGAGCGACAGACCTGCTTCACAGCCATCAGGCTAAAAGGATACTTTCACAGGGGAAAGGTGACCAGTTTAAATGCTCTCCAATCCCCTGCACATGTGCGGTAAAATATATCACTGCTGCAAGAAAACTGTCAACCTGTGTCAGAATTAATCAACCTTAGTGACACAGACCCCGGCACCCACAGACATAAATCTGCACATGCATGAAATTCAAACAAATACATTTTCACTCAGTGATGACGGTGCTCACTTGCAGATGGGAGCCATTTTTTGGGGGCTAATATAGTAAACTGGAATTGAAAATGAGAAAACTGCCAAGACGGCGGCACACAGCTTGTGCGCATTTAAATTTGAATGTTTATTGGAAGCGCCTTTAAAAGCAGCTCCATCAGAGGGGCAGCAATGTTTACTGTAGCACTTTTAATGCACTGGCAGGAGACTAAAGGAGAGGGATATTCTTCGGAAGTGTTTACAGCTTTACCGACTTCTCCCCCCTCCAAAGCACCGAGGGTCTCTGATTACAGAGTCCTTCACATAGTGTCCCTGCTCACCCCTCACGCTTCAAACATGATGCTCCATTCACACAGCCTCCGAGCTGATAGAATAGCAGCCACAGCTGTTGCAGTGTCATCAGAGACTCATCCAGCAGCAGGAGGTCAAAGGACAAATACAGCCGAGTTCATGTTTACCTGGAAATGCCAGAGATCATCATTCACAGACGAACCAGAAAGAGAAGAATAACATCACTGAGGGACAATTTAACAGAATAGAGTAAAATGTTCACTGTAAGGACAAAGTGATCGGTGCATATTAGCACCAATAAAAAGAAATCTTAACACTACAGCATATAACAATACTGTAGACAGTGTTACGGCAGGTTCAAAAGGCTCAGGAGCAGGAAATGAAACAACACCAGCATAAACGTTTTTAAAAAATGCTTTTATTCACTACAAGATATTCTATACAGTAACCGGAACTAGAATCTTAGACAAAGAAGAACTAAACTACTACTAAAACTAAAAAACAAAACCCATCTAGAGGAATAACTACATAAACATGGAAACTGAAACTAAGGTTAACCCACGTATGTTAACACCAAGGTAGGGAAACAACTGAAAATACAAAACTAACCCAGCCTAGACTACCAGTAATTATGAGCTGAAACCCCAGACTAAAGTTATCCTATGCAAAGCATAAAACACATTAAGTTAAATACAGAAAGCTTATTTAATTTGACATTAACAATACAAAGAGTCTGGTGATACTAGGGCTTGGAGACTTAGCTGATGAGCTGAGAACAGTCCTTTTGGTTTGGCTTCATCCAGAACTCTCCCTCCTGGTGTTCGCCATGTGCTTGGTAAGTTGGTGTCAGTAGAACCCGGTCGTGGCAGATGTTTCCAGAGAAAGTCCTCTTTCCAGGTGTACGTTGATGTTCCCAGGTTAAGCTGGCGGCAGGTGGAGATCTTCCGGAGAAGAAGGCAGAATCGGTGGTAGGGCGGAAACCAGCGTTACCTGGACTTGCCTGGATCCGGACGCACCTGTGGAAAGAAAACCTGTGGAGAGAAAGAAACAAAGTTAGCAAAGCAAAAGAAAAAAAAAATGCATGTAAAAAAATCAAATACTTACCTGTGGATTGGAGGTCGGGACCCCAGTGTTGGTCCACGACAGAGGATGGACAGTGCACCTCCGGCTCCCTGACAGGGGCCAGTTGTCCCTTTTAAGGGACATTTCGCTCTCACCCAAGCCACCCGTGCCTCCTTGACTGTGGATCCCCCACCCTAATTTAAATTTAAATTGACTTACCTGGACTTGCCTGGATCCAGACCCACCTGTGGAAAGAAAGCCTCTGTAGAGAAAGAAACAAAGTTAGAAAAAAATAAAAATGCAGGTACAAAAAGCAAATACTTACCTGTGGATTGGAGGTCGAGACCCCGGTGTTGGTCCACGACAGACGATGGAAAGTGCACCTCCAGCTCCTTCATGGGGGCTGGTTGACCTTTTTTTTTTTTGCCCCAGGGAGGGCAGTGCTACACCTCAGTGACGTGTGGGGCAAACAAAGACTGGACAGGACGAAGAGGACGAACAGGGATAGAAACTAACAGGCGGTGCTATTACAATTAAAGATTGACAGGTGGTGTGTTATTCCCAACTACTAACTGTCCATCAATAAAACAGAAAAAAAATAAAATAAAATAAAAAAAAAAAACACAAAAGAAAAAGAGATTAAATTAATAATAGATAATTAAACAAACAGTACTGAGCACCATAATTGTGGATGTCTTGACAGTATAGAATAGAATAGGCCGGAAGAGGATACTAGCGAAAAAGAGAATGAGTTTAGGGTAGAGACTCTGGAGAGATTCTCAGCACATTCTGGTGGGTCCCATCATTTGCTGACAATGGGACTCGGCAGTAGCTGGCGAGACCTGATCGAACATGCAAGTGTGAAGGACCCCGAAGCCCAGAACAGCAATCACGGCAAGGCAGGGCCAAGCCAACAGGGCACCCCTCCCTGCAGGATGTAGGAGCCACAGGGCGGCACCCCCAGAGAGCCACCGGGGCCACTGTGAACCACACGGACCTGGAGAACAAGAGGGAGCAGCTACCGACACTCCTAGCGTGCCAAGACCGACCCAGGCAGCCCGGGGCACGAGGACCGACCCAGGCAGCCAAACCCCAACCCCACCCACCCCAGCCCCCACCAAACCACCCACCCCACCATCCCGCCTGCCCACCCACCCCTACCCCCGAGGGGGCCAACGGCCCCACGCAGCCAGGAAGCCAGACACAGGAGCCGAGCGGCCCACCGAAGGGATGGCAACCAGCCCATCACAAAGCAGGCCGCCACCGGGAGCCAGCCAGAGGAGATCGGAACCGGGCCCCGATGCGAGTCCAGAGAGTAAAAATAGACAGTGTGGTGAGGCCCGGCGACGCCGACAGGGAGGCACCCCGCATACCCTCCCCGCACCAGGCCCCAGGTGAGCGCAGTACACCCAGGGCCCCCACACCCTGCAATGCGTCCTGACAACCCACCAGGACAGAGCCACCACATGCCACCAGCCCGCAGTACAGCCACACAGCGCCCACCAGAACGGCGAATCCAGCCCTCGCAGCCCACCAAGAGCCACCCGCACCAGCCTGGACCTGTCGGGCATGCAGGAGAACCCCCCCCCAGGCCACTGCACCCAGGTCCCGGGGACCCCCCAGCCACAGCATACACGGATAATGGTCCACCCCCGCCACCCCATAGCCATAAGGGGGCCGGGGGTCCCACCAGCGAGGCCATATAAGTGAAACCCCCCCCATTATTCCCTATTAATATGTCTCCCAATCCCAGACTGTAGACATTATCCCTGCATTGTGATAGTGTAACCCTGAGTGTCATGTGGTGCATTAAAAGTGGAGAGCTGGGTGAGGCGTCCAGGGGGGCAGGCCAGAGGACCACAAGAGGATGGCTACTCTGCAGTCTAACCCTGGACCCAAGTTCCCCGAGCCATCCCAGACCTACCCCCAAGGTTTTGTGAGTGTGTGTGGTGCATTAAAAAGAAATTAGAGAGCAGGGGAGGCAAAAAAAGGGGGTGATGGGGAAGAGGACAAGGCCGTAGAGCCCTGCCATCCGCCCCACCACAGAGCCCATCATTCCTGCCCCCACTGCTCTCAGGGCCTAACTGTCATGTCCCTATATGTGCCTAAGAGTAACTATATACAGTGATGTGTGAAGTATGTGAAGGTGCACAGTAAGAGGCATGTCTGGGTGTGGATCCGGCCCCATGAAGACAGAGCAGCACAGGGGATGACAGGTAGTAAGACCACCGGTACTGATGCAGAGGGGCCCCCAGAGCCCCAGGGGCAGAGGCGGAGGTGGGCCCATAAATGAACCCCGACCAGCCCAGCCAGCACCGAAACCCCCGGAAGGTCGCAGCGCTAGAGCAGCGTCCCCAGCAACACCCATAGCCCCACCATGGGCCAGCTGCACGCAGCACCCTGCCCCAGAGGGAGGACCAGGCCACACCACCAGGAAGCAGGGGCCATGAGTCCCCCATGCCCAGCCCTGGAGCCGGCACGTCTAGGATGCAGGTGGCGCCCACCCCCGCAGCATCACCAAGGACCCCACCCACCCCAGGACAGCACCGGGCCCAGACAGAAGCCCCCCAGCCAGCAGAAACTGATCTACAGTGGCAGCAGACAGGCAAGTACGAAGGCCTGTGCCCAGATGAGCCAGAGCCAACCCCCCCAGAGAGGACCACCGAGTCCCCCCCCAGGGGGAGGGAGAGGGACGAGGACGAGCGGCCAGGCAGGAGAGGAGGGGGAGGAGAAGGAGGGAAGCAGAGCTGAAGGGACAGGGTGAGCGACGGAAGGGCCGACCCACCCCAAACCCCAGGGCCAGCCAGGGCGCCCCAGAAGAGACCAGCCGCCGGCCACCCCCAAGGCCCCGGGAGAAGCGCACAGACCCAGCAGAACCCAGGCTCAAGGGAGAGACCACGGGGACCACACCCACCCCCAGCAAAGGGGGCCCGAGCCACGCCGCCCTGCAGAGCCAGAGAGCAACCCCAGGAGCAATAGGGAAAGGACACCACCAGTGCATCCAAATGGTCTTGAAGCTCCATGGTGCCATCCTTCTTAAAAGAGGTAGAGGGTATAAGCTGAAATAAAGCAGAGAAATACAGACAGAATAAGTATCACAGTTTTATGAGGGAAGTTGGCATATGCTCACATACAAGCAGAGGCTATAGATTAATATTCATTGATTAATAAATGGAGACCATTTTTCTTTAAAAAGGAGTCCAATTGTTTTTTTCTGGTAGCAGATATTCGCTCAAGTGAAAATATGTCTGTGAGGAGGTTCAGCCAATGGATGATGTTGAGTGCTTTCTTATCTTTCCAGTTAACGAAAATAGCTTTTTTGGCAATGGCGATAGCTGCAAGTGTGGGTTGGATATGAATGTCTGGTAGGGCTGTTTGCATTAGATCACCAATTAGGCAAACGTTCGGGGAATGCGGAATCCCGCAGTCCAAAATATTGAAGAGTTTCTGTGTGATTGTTACCCAGAATTGATAGACAGGTGTACATAGCCACAGAGCGTGAAAGTAAATGTCAGTCATGTTTTGGGTGCATTGCGTACATGTGTCTGAGCACGAGAAGCCCATTTTATACAGTTTATATTGCGTCATATGCATTCTGTGAAGCACCTTAAATTGGATCAATTGGACATTTCCCCCTCACCCAATCCACCCCTGCCTCCTTGACTGTGGATCCCCAACCCTAATTTAAATTTAAATGGACTTACCTGGACTTGGCTGGATCCAGATGCACCTGTGGAGAGAAAACTTCTAGAGAAAGAAACAAAGTTAGCAAAGCAAAAACAAAATTTGTAAAAATGCATGTACAAAAAGCAAATACTTACCTGTGGATTGGAGGTCGGGACCCCGGTGTTGGTCCACGACAGAGGATGGAAAGTGCACCTCCGGCTGCCTCACAGAGGCCGGATGTCCCTTTTAAGGGACATTTCCTTCTCACCCAATCCACCTGTGCCTCCTTGACTGTGGATCCCCAACCCTAATTTAAATTGACTTGCCTGGACTGCACTTGCCTGAATCCAGACCCACCTGTGGAGAGAAAACCTCTGTAAAGAAAGAAACAAAGTTAGCAAAGCAAAATATAAAAATGCAGGTACAAAAAGCAAATACTTACCTGTGGATTGAAGGTCGAGACCCCGGTGTTGGTCCACGACAGAGGATGGAAAGTGCACCTCCAGCTCCTTCATGGGGGCTGGTTGTCCCTTTTAAGGGACATTTCCCTCTCACCCAATCCACCCCTGCCTCCTTGACTGTGGATCCCCAACCCTAATTTAAATGGACTTACCTGGACTTGGCTGGATCCAGATGCACCTGTGGAGAGAAAACCTCGAGAGAAAGAAACAAAGTTAGCAAAGCAAAAACAAAATTTTTAAAAATGCATGTAGAAAAAGCAAATACTTACCTGTGGATTGGAGGTCGGGACCCCGGTGTTGGTCCACGACAGAGGATGGAAAGTGCACCTCCGGCTTGCCTCACAGAGGCCGGATGTCCCTTCTAAGGGACATTTCCCTCTCACCCAATCCACCTGTGCCTCCTTGACCGTGGATCCCCAAGCCCTAATTTAGAATTGACTTGCCTGGACTGCACTTGCCTGAATCCAACCCAGCCTGTGGAGAGAAAACCTCTGTAAGAAAGAAACAAAGTTAGCAAAGCAAAAAAAAAAAAATGCATGTACAAAAAAAAAAAAAAAAAAAAAAAATTACCTGTGGTCCACAACAATGGATGGACAGTTGCACCTCCGGCTCCCTCACAGGGCCAGTTGTCCCTTTTAAGGGGACATTTTCCCTCTCACCCCAATCCACCCGTGCCTCCCCAACCCTAATTTAAATGGACTTACCTGGACTTGCCTGGATCCAGACCCACCTGTGGAGAGAAAACCTCTGTAGAGAAAGAAACAAAGTTAGCAAAGCAAAATATAAAAATGCAGTACAAAAAGCAAATACTTACCTGTGGATTGAAGGTCGAGACCGCCCGGTGTTGGGTCCACGACAGAGGATGGACAGTGCACCTCTGGCTCCTTCATGGGGGCTGGTTGACCCTTTAAGGGACATTTCCCCCCTCACCCTATCCACCCCTGCCTCCTTGACTGTGGATCCCCAACCCTAATTTAAATTTAAATGGACTTACCTGGATCCAGATCACCTGTGGAGAGAAAACCCTAGAGAAAGAAACAAAGTTAGCAAAGCAAAATACAAAAATGCAGGTACAAAAAGGCAAATACTTACCTGTGGATTGAAGGTCGAGACCCCGGTGTTGGGTCCAAGACAGAGGATGGAAAGTGCACCTCCGGCTGCCTCACAGAGGCCGGATGACCCTTTTAAGGGACATTTCCCTCTCACCCAATCCACCTGTGCCTCCTTGACTGTGGATCCCCAACCCTAATTTAAATGGACTTACCTGGACTTGCCTGGATCCAGACCCAACCTGTGGAGAGAAAACCTCTGTAGAGAAAGCTAGTCAAAGTTAGCAAAGCAAAAAAAGAAAAAAAAAAATGCATGTACAAAAAAAAAAAAAAAAAAAAATTACCCTGTTGGTCCACAACAGAGAAATGGACCAGTGCACCTCCGGCTCCCTCACAGGCCCAGTTTTCCCCTTTAAGGGACATTTCCCGCTCTCACCGAATCCACATGTGCCTCCTTGACTGTGGATCCCCAATCCTAATTTAAATGGACTTACCTGGACTTGCCTGGATCCAGACACACCTGTGGAAAGAAAGCCTCTGTAGAGAAAGAAACAAAGTTAGCAAAGCAAAATATAAAAATGCAGGTACAAAAAGCAAATACTTACCTGTGGATTGAAGGTCGAGACCCCGGTGTTGGTCCACGACAGAGGATGGAAAGTGCACCTCCGGCTCCTTCATGGGGGCTGGTTGTCCCTTTTAAGGGACATTTCCCTCTCACCCAATCCACCCCTGCCTCCTTGACTGTGGATCCCCAACCCTAATTTAAATTTAAATGGACTTACCTGGACTTGGCTGGATCCAGATGCACCTGTGGAGAGAAAACCTCTAGAGAAAGAAACAAAGTTAGCAAAGCAAAAACAAAATTTTTAAAAATGCATGTAGAAAAAGCAAATACTTACCTGTGGATTGGAGGTCGGGACCCCGGTGTTGGTCCACGACAGAGGATGGAAAGTGCACCTCCGGCTGCCTCACAGAGGCCGGATGTCCCTTCTAAGGGACATTTCCCTCTCACCCAATCCACCTGTGCCTCCTTGACCGTGGATCCCCAACCCTAATTTAAATTGACTTGCCTGGACTGCACTTGCCTGAATCCAGACCCACCTGTGGAGAGAAAACCTCTGTAAAGAAAGAAACAAAGTTAGCAAAGCAAAAAAAAAAAATGCATGTACAAAAAGCAAATACTTACCTGTGGATTGAAGGTCGAGACCCCGGTGTTGGTCCACGACAGAGGATGGAAAGTGCACCTCCGGCTGCCTCACAGAGGCCGGATGTCCCTTTTAAGGGACATTTCCTTCTCACCCAATCCACCTGTGCCTCCTTGACTGTGGATCCCCAACCCTAATTTAAATGGACTTACCTGGACTTGCCTGGATCCAGACCCACCTGTGGAGAGAAAACCTCTGTAGAGAAAGAAACAAAGTTAGCAAAGCAAAAAAAGAAAAAAAAAATGCATGTACAAAAAAAAAAAAAAAAAAAAATTACCTGTGGTCCACAACAGAGAATGGACAGTGCACCTCCGGCTCCCTCACAGGGCCCAGTTGTCCCTTTTAAGGGACATTTCCCTCTCACCGAATCCACATGTGCCTCCTTGACTGTGGATCCCCAATCCTAATTTAAATGGACTTACCTGGACTTGCCTGGATCCAGACACACCTGTGGAAAGAAAGCCTCTGTAGAGAAAGAAACAAAGTTAGCAAAGCAAAATATAAAAATGCAGGTACAAAAAGCAAATACTTACCTGTGGATTGAAGGTCGAGACCCCGGTGTTGGTCCACGACAGAGGATGGAAAGTGCACCTCCGGCTCCTTCATGGGGGCTGGTTGTCCCTTTTAAGAGCAAAGCAAAATATAAAAATGCAGGTACAAAAAGCAAATACTTACCTGTGGATTGGAGGTCGAGACCCCGGTGTTGGTCCACGACAGAGGATGGAAAGTGCACCTCCGGCTCCTTCATGGGGGCTGGTTGTCCCTTTTAAGGGACATTTCCCTCTCACCCAATCCACCCCTGCCTCCTTGACTGTGGATCCCCAACCCTAATTTAAATGGACTTACCTGGACTTGGCTGGATCCAGATGCACCTGTGGAGAGAAAACCTCGAGAGAAAGAAACAAAGTTAGCAAAGCAAAAACAAAATTTTTAAAAATGCATGTAGAAAAAGCAAATACTTACCTGTGGATTGGAGGTCGGGACCCCGGTGTTGGTCCACGACAGAGGATGGAAAGTGCACCTCCGGCTGCCTCACAGAGGCCGGATGTCCCTTCTAAGGGACATTTCCCTCTCACCCAATCCACCTGTGCCTCCTTGACCGTGGATCCCCAACCCTAATTTAAATTGACTTGCCTGGACTGCACTTGCCTGAATCCAGACCCACCTGTGGAGAGAAAACCTCTGTAAAGAAAGAAACAAAGTTAGCAAAGCAAAAAAAAAAAATGCATGTACAAAAAAAAAAAAAAAAAAAAAAATTACCTGTGGTCCACAACAATGGATGGACAGTGCACCTCCGGCTCCCTCACAGGGCCCAGTTGTCCCTTTTAAGGGACATTTCCCTCTCACCCAATCCACCCGTGCCTCCCCAACCCTAATTTAAATGGACTTACCTGGACTTGCCTGGATCCAGACCCACCTGTGGAGAGAAAACCTCTGTAGAGAAAGAAACAAAGTTAGCAAAGCAAAATATAAAAATGCAGGTACAAAAAGCAAATACTTACCTGTGGATTGAAGGTCGAGACCCCGGTGTTGGTCCACGACAGAGGATGGACAGTGCACCTCTGGCTCCTTCATGGGGGCTGGTTGACCCTTTTAAGGGACATTTCCCCCTCACCCAATCCACCCCTGCCTCCTTGACTGTGGATCCCCAACCCTAATTTAAATTTAAATGGACTTACCTGGATCCAGATGCACCTGTGGAGAGAAAACCTCTAGAGAAAGAAACAAAGTTAGCAAAGCAAAATACAAAAATGCAGGTACAAAAAGCAAATACTTACCTGTGGATTGAAGGTCGAGACCCCGGTGTTGGTCCACGACAGAGGATGGAAAGTGCACCTCCGGCTGCCTCACAGAGGCCGGATGTCCCTTTTAAGGGACATTTCCCTCTCACCCAATCCACCTGTGCCTCCTTGACTGTGGATCCCCAACCCTAATTTAAATGGACTTACCTGGACTTGCCTGGATCCAGACCCACCTGTGGAGAGAAAACCTCTGTAGAGAAAGATACAAAGTTAGCAAAGCAAAAAAAGAAAAAAAAAATGCATGTACAAAAAAAAAAAAAAAAAAAATTACCTGTGGTCCACAACAGAGAATGGACAGTGCACCTCCGGCTCCCTCACAGGGCCCAGTTTTCCCTTTTAAGGGACATTTCCCTCTCACCGAATCCACATGTGCCTCCTTGACTGTGGATCCCCAATCCTAATTTAAATGGACTTACCTGGACTTGCCTGGATCCAGACACACCTGTGGAAAGAAAGCCTCTGTAGAGAAAGAAACAAAGTTAGCAAAGCAAAATATAAAAATGCAGGTACAAAAAGCAAATACTTACCTGTGGATTGAAGGTCGAGACCCCGGTGTTGGTCCACGACAGAGGATGGAAAGTGCACCTCCGGCTCCTTCATGGGGGCTGGTTGTCCCTTTTAAGGGACATTTCCCTCTCACCCAATCCACCCCTGCCTCCTTGACTGTGGATCCCCAACCCTAATTTAAATTTAAATGGACTTACCTGGACTTGGCTGGATCCAGATGCACCTGTGGAGAGAAAACCTCTAGAGAAAGAAACAAAGTTAGCAAAGCAAAAACAAAATTTTTAAAAATGCATGTACAAAAAGCAAATACTTACCTGTGGATTGGAGGTCGGGACCCTGGTGTTGGTCCACGACAGAGGATGGACAGTGCACCTCTGGCTCCCTCACAGAGGCCGGATGTCCCTTCTAAGGGACATTTCCTTCTCACCCAATCCACCTGTGCCTCCTTGACCGTGGATCCCCAACCCTAATTTAAATTGACTTACCTGGACTTGCCTGGATCCAGACCCACCTGTGGAAAGAAAATCTCTGGGGAAAAAAAAGAAACAAAGTTAGTAAAGCAAAAAAAAAAAATGCAGGTACAAAAAGCAAATACTTACCTGTGGACTGGAGGTCGAGACCCCGGTGTTGGTCCACGACAGACGATGGAAAGTGCACCTCCAGCTCCTTCATGGGGGCTGGTTGACTTTTTTTTTTTTTGCCCCAGGGAGGGCAGTGCTACACCTCAGTGATGTGTGGGGCAAACAAAGACTGGACAGGACGAAGAGGACGAACAGGGATAGAAACTAACAGGCGGTGCTATTACAATTAAAGATTGACAGGTGGTGTGTTATTCCCAACTACTAACTGCCCAACAATAAAACAGAAAAAAAATAAAAGAAAAAAAACACAAAAGAAAAAGAGATTAAATTAATAATAGATAATTAAACAAACAGTACTGAGCACCATAATTGTGGATGTCTTGACAGTATAGAATAGAATAGGCCGGAAGAGGATACTAGCGAAAAAGAGAAGGAGTTTAGGGTAAAGACTCTGGAGAGATTCTCAGCACATTCTGGTGGGTCCCATCATTTGCTGACAATGGGACTCGGCAGTAGCTGGCGAGACCTGATCGAACATGCAAGTGTGAAGGACCCCGAAGCCCAGAACAGCAATCACGGCAAGGCAGGGCCAAGCCAACAGGGCACCCCTCCCTGCAGGATGTAGGAGCCACAGGGCGGCACCCCCAGAGAGCCACCGGGGCCACTGTGAACCACACGGACCTGGAGAACAAGAGGGAGCAGCTACCGACACTCCTAGCGTGCCAAGACCGACCCAGGCAGCCCGGGGCACGAGGACCGACCCAGGCAGCCAAACCCCAACCCCACCCACCCCAGCCCCCACCAACCCCCACCCCACCATCCCGCCTGCCCACCCACCCCTACCCCCAAGGGGGCCAACGGCCCCACGCAGCCAGGAAGCCAGACACAGGAGCCGAGCGGCCCACCGAAGGGATGGCAACCAGCCCATCACAAAGCAGGCCGCCACCGGGAGCCAGCCAGAGGAGATCGGAACCGGGCCCCGATGCGAGTCCAGAGAGTAAAAATAGACAGTGTGGTGAGGCCCGGCGACGCCGACAGGGAGGCACCCCGCATACCCCTCCCCGCACCAGGCCCCAGGTGAGCGCAGTACACCCAGGGCCCCCACACCCTGCAATGCGTCCTGACAACCCACCAGGACAGAGCCACCACATGCCACCAGCCCGCAGTACAGCCACAGCGCCCACCAGGACGGCGAATCCAGCCCTCGCAGCCCACCAAGAGCCACCGCACCAGCCTGGACCTGTCGGGCATGCAGGAGAACCCCCCCCAGGCCACAGCCCCCAGGTCCCGGGGACCCCCCAGCCACAGCAACACGGATAATGGTCCACTCCCGCCACCCCATAGCCATAAGGGGGCCGGGTCCCACCAGCGAGGCCATATTAGTGAAACCCCCCCATTATTCCCTATTAATATGTCTCCCAATCCCAGACTGGAGACATTATCCCTGCACTGTGATAGTGTAACCCTGAGTGTCATGTGGTGCATTAAAAGTGGAGAGGCTGGGTGAGGCGTCCAGGGGGCAGGCCAGAGGACCACAGAGGATGGCTACTCTGCAGTCTACCCTGACCCAAGATCCCCGAGCCGTCCCAGACCTACCCCCAAGGTGTGAGTGTGTGTGGTGCATTAAAAACAAATTAGAGAGCAGGGGAGGCAAAAAAGGGGGTGATGGGGAAGAGACAAGGCCGTAGAGCCCTGCCATCCGCCCCACCACAGAGCCCATCATTCCTGCCCCCACCTGCTCTCAGGGCCCTAACTGTCATGTCCCTATATGTGCCTAAGAGTAGCTATATACAGTGATGTGTGAAGTATGTGAAGTGCACAGTAAGAGGCAGTCTGGTGTGGATCCGGCCCATGAGGACAGAGCAGCAGGGGAGACAGGTAGTAAGACCACCGGTACTGATGCAGAGGGCCCCCAGATCCCAGGGGCAAGAGGCGGAGGTGGGCTCACATGAACCCGACCAGCCCAGCCAGCACCGAAACCCCCGGAAGTCGCAGCGCTAGAGCAGCGTCCCAGCAGACACCATAGCCCCACCATGGGCCAGCTGCACGCAGCACCCTGCCCCAGAGGGAGGACCAGGCCACACCACCAGGAAGCAGGGGCCATGAGTCCCCATGCCCACCCTGGAGCCGGCACGTCTAGGATGCAGGGCGCCCACCCCGCAGCATCACCAAGACCCCACCCACCCCAGGACAGCACCGGGCCCAGACAGAAGCCCCCCAGCCAGCAGAAACTGATCTCCAGTGGCAGCAGACAGGCAAGTACGAAGGCCTGTGCCCAGATGAGCCAGAGCCACCCCCCCAGAGAGACCACCAGGCCCCCCCCAGGGGAGGGAGAGGGACGAGGACGAGCGGCCAGGCAGGAGAGGAGGGGGAGGAGAAGGAGGGAAGCAGAGCTGGAAGGGACAGGGGAGCAACGGAAGGGCCGACCCACCCCAAACCCCAGGGCCAGCCAGGGCGCCCCAGAAGAGACCAGCCGCCGCCACCCCCAAGGCCCCGGGAGAGCGCACAGACCCAGCAGACCCAGGGCTCAAAGGGAGAGACACCGGGGACACCCACCCCCAGGCAGAGGGGCCCGAGCCACGCTGGCCCTGCAGAGCCAGAGAGCAACCCCAGGAGCAATAGGGAAAGGACACCACCAGTGCATCCACATGGTCTTGAAGTCCATGGTGCCATCCTTCTTAAAAAGGTAGAGGGTTAAGCTGAAATAAAGCAGAGAAATACAGACAGAATAAGTATCACAGTTTTATGAGGGAAGTGGCATATGCTCACATACAAGCAGAGGCTATAGATTAATATTCATTGATTTAATAAATGGAGACCATTTTTCTTTAAAAGGAGTCCAATTGTTTTTTTTCTGGTAGCAGATATTCGCTCAAGTGAAATATGTTCTGTGAGGAGGTTCAGCCAATGGATGATGTTGAGGGCTTTCTTATCTTTCCAGTTAACGAAAATAGCTTTTTTGGCAATGGCGATAGCTGCAAGTGTGGGTTGGATATGAATGTCTGGTAGGGCTGTTTGCATTAGATCACCAATTAGGCAAACGTTCAGGGGAATGCGGAATCCCGCAGTCCAAAATATTGAAGAGTTTCTGTGTGATTGTTACCCAGAATTGATAGACAGGTGTACATAGCCACAGAGCGTGAAAGTAAATGTCAGTCATGTTTTGGGTGCATTGCGTACATGTGTCTGAGCACGAGAAGTCCATTTTATACAGTTTATATTGCGTTATATGCATTCTGTGAAGCACCTTAAATTGGATCAATTGGACATTTTCCCCTCACCCAACCCACCCCTGCCTCCTTGACTGTGGATCCCCAACCCTAATTTAAATTTAAATTGACTTACCTGGACTTGGCTGGATCCAGATGCACCTGTGGAGAGAAAACCTCTAGAGAAAGAAACAAAGTTAGCAAAGCAAAAACAAAATTTTTAAAAATGCATGTACAAAAAGCAAATACTTACCTGTGGATTGGAGGTCGGGACCCCGGTGTTGGTCCACAACAGGGGATGGAAAGTGCACCTCCGGCTGCCTCACAGAGGCCGGATGTCCCTTCTAAGGGACATTTCCCCCTCACCCAATCCACCTGTGCCTCCTTGACTGTGGATCCCCAACCCTAATTTAAATTGACTTGCCTGGACTTGCCTGGATCCAGACCCACCTGTGGAAAGAAAATCTCTGGGGAAAAAAAAGAAACAAAGTCAGTAAAGCAAAAAATAAAAATGCAGGTACAAAAAGCAAATACTTACCTGTGGACTGGAGGTCGAGACCCCGGTGTTGGTCCACGACAGACGATGGAAAGTGCACCTCCAGCTCCTTCATGGGGGCTGGTTGACTTTTTTTTTTTTTTTTTTTTTTTTGCCCCAGGGAGGGCAGTGCTACACCTCAGTGACGTGTGGGGCAAACAAAGACTGGACAGGACGAAGAGGACGAACAGGGATAGAAACTAACAGGCGGTGCTATTACAATTAAAGATTGTCAGGTGGTGTGTTATTCCCAACTACTAACTGTCCATCAATAAAACAGAAAAAAAATAAAATAAAAAAAAATAAAAACACAAAAGAAAAAGAGATTAAATTAATAATAGATAATTAAACAAACAGTACTGAGCACCATAATTGTGGATGTCTTGACAGTATAGAATAGAATAGGCCGGAAGAGGATACTAGTGAAAAAGAGAAGGAGTTTAGGGTAAAGACTCTGGAGAGATTCTCAGCACATTCTGGTGGGTCCCATCATTTGCTGTCAATGGGACTCGGCAGTAGCTGGCGAGACCTGATCGAACATGCAAGTGTGAAGGACCCCGAAGCACAGAACAGCAATCACGGCAAGGCAGAGCCAAGCCAACAGGGCACCCCTCCCTGCAGGATGTAGGAGCCACAGGGCGGCACCCCCAGAGAGCCACCGGGGCCACTGTGAACCACACGGACCTGGAGAACAAGAGGGAGCAGCTACCGACACTCCTAGCGTGCCAAGACCGACCCAGGCAGCCCGGGGCACGAGGACCCACCCGCCACCCAAACCCCAACCACCCCCCACCAAACCCCCCACCCCACCCGCCCACCCCTACCCCCAAGGGGGCCAACGGCCCCACGCAGCCAGGAAGCCAGACACAGGGGCCGAGCGGCCCACCGAAGGGATGGCAACCAGCCCATCACAAAGCAGGCCGCCACCGGGAGCCAGCCAGAGGAGATCGGAACCGGGCCCCGATGCGAGTCCAGAGAGTAAAAATAGACAGTGTGGTGAGGGCCGGCGACGCCGACAGGGAGGCACCCCGCATACCCTCCCCGCACCAGGCCCCAGGTGAGCGCAGTACACCCAGGGCCCCCACACCCTGCAATGCGTCCTGACAACCCACCAGGACAGAGCCACCACATGCCACCAGCCCGCAGTACAGCCACAGCGCCCACCAGGACGGCGAATCCAGCCCTCGCAGCCCACCAAGAGCCACCGCACCAGCCTGGACCTGTCGGGCATGCAGGAGAACCCCCCCCAGGCCACAGCCCCCAGGTCCCGGGGACCCCCCAGCCACAGCAACACGGATAATGGTCCACCCCCGCCACCCCATAGCCATAAGGGGGCCGGGTCCCACCAGCGAGGCCATATTAGTGAAACCCCCCCCATTATTCCCTATTAATATGTCTCCCAATCCCAGACTGGAGACATTATCCCTGCACTGTGATAGTGTAACCCTGAGTGTCATGTGGTGCATTAAAAGTGGAGAGGCTGGGTGAGGCGTCCAGGGGGCAGGCCAGAGGACCACAGAGGATGGCTACTCTGCAGTCTACCCTGACCCAAGATCCCCGAGCCATCCCAGACCTACCCCCAAGGTGTGAGTGTGTGTGGTGCATTAAAAACAAATTAGAGAGCAGGGGAGGCAAAAAAGGGGGTGATGGGGAAGAGACAAGGCCGTAGAGCCCTGCCATCCGCCCCACCACAGAGCCCATCGTTCTCACCCCCACCTGCTCTCAGGGCCCTAACTGTCATGTCCCTATATGTGCCTAAGAGTAGCTATATACAGTGATGTGTGAAGTATGTGAAGTGCACAGTAAGAGGCAGTCTGGTGTGGATCCGGCCCATGAGGACAGAGCAGCAGGGGAGACAGGTAGTAAGACCACCGGTACTGATGCAGAGGGCCCCCAGAGCCCAGGGGCAAGAGGCGGAGGTGGGCTCACATGAACCCGACCAGCCCAGCCAGCACCGAAACCCCCGGAAGTCGCAGCGCTAGAGCAGCGTCCCAGCAGACACCATAGCCCCACCATGGGCCAGCTGCACGCAGCACCCTGCCCCAGAGGGAGGACCAGGCCACACCACCAGGAAGCAGGGGCCATGAGTCCCCATGCCCACCCTGGAGCCGGCACGTCTAGGATGCAGGGCGCCCACCCCGCAGCATCACCAAGACCCCACCCACCCCAGGACAGCACCGGGCCCAGACAGAAGCCCCCCAGCCAGCAGAAACTGATCTCCAGTGGCAGCAGACAGGCAAGTACCAATGCCTGTGCCCAGATGAGCCAGAGCCACCCCCCCAGAGAGACCACCAGGCCCCCCCCAGGGGAGGGAGAGGGACGAGGACGAGCGGCCAGGCAGGAGAGGAGGGGGAGGAGAAGGAGGGAAGCAGAGCTGGAAGGGACAGGGGAGCGACGGAAGGGCCGACCCACCCCAAACCCCAGGGCCAGCCAGGGCGCCCCAGAAGAGACCAGCCGCCGCCACCCCCAAGGCCCCGGGAGAGCGCACAGACCCAGCAGACCCAGGGCTCAAAGGGAGAGACACCGGGGACACCCACCCCCAGGCAGAGGGGCCCGAGCCACGCTGGCCCTGCAGAGCCAGAGAGCAACCCCAGGAGCAATAGGGAAAGGACACCACCAGTGCATCCACATGGTCTTGAAGTCCATGGTGCCATCCTTCTTAAAAAGGTAGAGGGTTAAGCTGAAATAAAGCAGAGAAATACAGACAGAATAAGTATCACAGTTTTATGAGGGAAGTGGCATATGCTCACATACAAGCAGAGGCTATAGATTAATATTTATTGATTTAATAAATGGAGACCATTTTTCTTTAAAAGGAGTCCAATTGTTTTTTTCTGGTAGCAGATATTCTCTCAAGTGAAATATGTTCTGTGAGGAGGTTCAGCCAATGGATGATGTTGAGGGCTTTCTTATCTTTCCAGTTAACTAAAATAGCTTTTTTGGCGATGGCGATAGCTGCAAGTGTGGGTTGGATATGAATGTCTGGAAGGGCTGTTTGCGTTACATCGCCAATTAGGCAAACGTTCGGGGAATGCGGAATCCCGCAGTCCAAAATATTGAAGAGTTTCTGTGTGATTGTTACCCAGAATTGATAGACAGGTGTACATAGCCACAGAGCGTGAAAGTAAATGTCAGTCATGTTTTGGGTGCATTGCGTACATGTGTCTGAGCGCGAGAAGTCCATTTTATACAGTTTATATGGCGTTATATGCGTTCTGTGAAGCACCTTAAATTGGATCAATTGGACATTTTCCCCTCACCCAATCCACCCCTGCCTCCTTGACTGTGGATCCCCAACCCTAATTTAAACTGACTTGCCTGGATCCAGACCCACCTGTGGAAAGAAAACCTCTGGGGAAAAAAAAGAAACAAAGTTAGCAAAGCAAAAATAAATAAATAAATAATGCATGTACAAAAACCAAACACTTACCTGTGGATTCGAGGACCCAGCACTAACTGGAGATTAGACGACGGTCCAGCTTTGAATGATGGGTGCCATCTGATTTCATAGATGCTCAGAGACCAGTCACTCAGCTCCACCTGCAGCTCGTCCGCTGATTACGATGCAGCACACCTTCTGCCAGCTTCACCACACACACCTAGGAGAGAGAGAGAGCAGGAAGCACTACCACAGCCCACAGCCTTAAGCTGTGGCAAGCAAAAAAAAAAAAAAAAAAAAAAATGCATGTACAAAAAGCAAATACTTACCTGTGGATTGGAGGTCAGGACCCCGGTGTTGGTCCACGACAGACGATGGAAAGTGCACCTCCAGCTCCTTCATGGGGGCTGGTTGACCATTATTTTTTTTTTTTTGCCCCAGGGAGGGCAGTGCTACACCTCAGTGATGTGTGGGGGAAACAAAGACTGGACAGGACGAAGAGGACGAACAGGGATAGAAACTAACAGGCGGTGCTATTACAATTAAAGATTGTGAGGTGGTGTGTTATTCCCAACTACTAACTGCCCAACAATAAAACAGAAAAAAAAATAAAAGAAAAAAAAACACAAAAGAAAAAGAGATTAAATTAATAATAGATAATTAAACAAACAGTACTGAGCACCATAATTGTGGATGTCTTGACAGTATAGAATAGAATAGGCCGGAAGAGGATACTAGTGAAAGAGAGAATGAGTTTAGGGTAAAGACTCTGGAGAGATTCTCAGCACATTCTGGTGGGTCCCATCATTTGCTGACAATGGGACTCGGCAGTAGCTGGCGAGACCTGATCGAACATGCAAGTGTGAAGGACCCCGAAGCCCAGAACAGCAATCACGGCAAGGCAGGGCCAAGCCAACAGGGCACCCCTCCCTGCAGGATGTAGGAGCCACAGGGCGGCACCCCCAGAGAGCCACCGGGGCCACTGTGAACCACACGGACCTGGAGAACAAGAGGGAGCAGCTACCGACACTCCTAGCGTGCCAAGACCGACCCAGGCAGCCCGGGGCACGAGGACCCACCCGCCACCCAAACCCCAACCACCCCCCACCCCTACCCCCGAGGGGGCCAACGGCCCCACGCAGCCAGGAAGCCAGACACAGGGGCCGAGCGGCCCACCGAAGGGATGGCAACCAGCCCATCACAAAGCAGGCCGCCACCGGGAGCCAGCCAGAGGAGATCGGAACCGGGCCCCGATGCGAGTCCAGAGAGTAAAAATAGACAGTGTGGTGAGGCCCGGCGACGCCGACAGGGAGGCACCCCGCATACCCTCCCCGCACCAGGCCCCAGGTGAGCGCAGTACACCCAGGGCCCCCACACCCTGCAATGCATCCTGACAACCCACCAGGACAGAGCCACCACATGCCACCAGCCCGCAGTACAGCCACAGCGCCCACCAGGACGGCGAATCCAGCCCTCGCAGCCCACCAAGAGCCACCGCACCAGCCTGGACCTGTCGGGCATGCAGGAGAACCCCCCCCAGGCCACAGCCCCCAGGTCCCGGGGACCCCCCAGCCACAGCAACACGGATAATGGTCCACCCCCGCCACCCCATAGCCATAAGGGGGCCGGGTCCCACCAGCGAGGCCATATTAGTGAAACCCCCCCCATTATTCCCTATTAATATGTCTCCCAATCCCAGACTGGAGACATTATCCCTGCACTGTGATAGTGTAACCCTGAGTGTCATGTGGTGCATTAAAAGTGGAGAGGCTGGGTGAGGCGTCCAGGGGGCAGGCCAGAGGACCACAGAGGATGGCTACTCTGCAGTCTACCCTGACCCAAGTTCCCCGAGCCATCCCAGACCTACCCCCAAGGTGTGAGTGTGTGTGGTGCATTAAAAACAAATTAGAGAGCAGGGGAGGCAAAAAAGGGGGTGATGGGGAAGAGACAAGGCCGTAGAGCCCTGCCATCCGCCCCACCACAGAGCCCATCATTCCTGCCCCCACCTGCTCTCAGGGCCCTAACTGTCATGTCCCTATATGTGCCTAAGAGTAGCTATATACAGTGATGTGTGAAGTATGTGAAGTGCACAGTAAGAGGCAGTCTGGTGTGGATCCGGCCCATGAGGACAGAGCAGCAGGGGAGACAGGTAGTAAGACCACCGGTACTGATGCAGAGGGCCCCCAGAGCCCAGGGGCAAGAGGCGGAGGTGGGCTCACATGAACCCGACCAGCCCAGCCAGCACCGAAACCCCCGGAAGTCGCAGCGCTAGAGCAGCGTCCCAGCAGACACCATAGCCCCACCATGGGCCAGCTGCACGCAGCACCCTGCCCCAGAGGGAGGACCAGGCCACACCACCAGGAAGCAGGGGCCATGAGTCCCCATGCCCACCCTGGAGCCGGCACGTCTAGGATGCAGGGCGCCCACCCCGCAGCATCACCAAGACCCCACCCACCCCAGGACAGCACCGGGCCCAGACAGAAGCCCCCCAGCCAGCAGAAACTGATCTCTAGTGGCAGCACACAGGCAAGTACCAAGGCCTGTGCCCAGATGAGCCAGAGCCACCCCCCCAGAAAGACCACCAGGCCCCCCCCAGGGGAGGGAGAGGGACGAGGACGAGCGGCCAGGCAGGAGAGGAGGGGGAGGAGAAGGAGGGAAGCAGAGCTGGAAGGGACAGGGGAGCGACGGAAGGGCCGACCCACCCCAAACCCCAGGGCCAGCCAGGGCGCCCCAGAAGAGACCAGCCGCCGCCACCCCCAAGGCCCCGGGAGAGCGCACAGACCCAGCAGACCCAGGGCTCAAAGGGAGAGACACCGGGGACACCCACCCCCAGGCAGAGGGGCCCGAGCCACGCTGGCCCTGCAGAGCCAGAGAGCAACCCCAGGAGCAATAGGGAAAGGACACCACCAGTGCATCCACATGGTCTTGAAGTCCATGGTGCCATCCTTCTTAAAAAGGTAGAGGGTTAAGCTGAAATAAAGCAGAGAAATACAGACAGAATAAGTATCACAGTTTTATGAGGGAAGTGGCATATGCTCACATACAAGCAGAGGCTATAGATTAATATTTATTGATTTAATAAATGGAGACCATTTTTCTTTAAAAGGAGTCCAATTGTTTTTTTCTGGTAGCAGATATTCTCTCAAGTGAAATATGTTCTGTGAGGAGGTTCAGCCAATGGATGATGTTGAGGGCTTTCTTATCTTTCCAGTTAACTAAAATAGCTTTTTTGGCAATGGCGATAGCTGCAAGTGTGGGTTGGATATGAATGTCTGGAAGGGCTGTTTGCATTAGATCACTAATTAGGCAAACGTTCGGGGAATGCGGAATCCCGCAGTCCAAAATATTGAAGAGTTTCTGTGTGATTGTTACCCAGAATTGATAGACAGGTGTACATAGCCACAGAGCGTGAAAGTAAATGTCAGTCATGTTTTGGGTGCATTGCGTACATGTGTCTGAGCACGAGAAGCCCATTTTATACAGTTTATATTGCGTTATATGCGTTCTGTGAAGCACCTTAAATTGGATCAATTGGACATTTTCCCCCTCACCCAATCCACCCCTGCCTCCTTGACTGTGGTCCTCACTGGGGACCCCCAGCCCTAACTTAAATTTAAATGGACTTACCTGGACTTGCCTGGAGCCGGACGTACCTGTGGAGAGAAAACCTGTGGAAAGAAAGAAACAAAGTTATGCAAGCAAAAAAAATAAATAAATAAATAATGCATGTACAAAAAAACCAAACACTTACCTGTGGATTCGAGGACCCAGCACTAACTGGAGATTAGACGACGGTCCAGCTTTGAATGATGGGTGCCATCTGATTTCATAGACGCTCAGAGACCAGTCACTCAGCTCCACCTGCAGCTCGTCCGCTGATTACGATGCAGCACACCTGCTGCCAGCTTCACCACACACACCTCGGAGAGAGAGAACAGGGCCAGAGCAGGAAGCACTACCACAGCCCACAGCCTTAAGCTGTGGCTGTGACAAACAGTACATGTTGTTTGCTGTTTTGACATTACAACTCCTCATCTAACAGAGCTGTTGTAGAAGTGGTGTTCTGGATACCTGGTTTGGGTGTCCATATGCATCTGGCGTTGTAATGCAGATGCTTCGTTCTCAATCAACAAGATGAGGCCAGAGATATTCTACATTTTTTGCTACTGTCAATAAAGCACATGAGAGACTAAAACCCAAAACACGTCTTTTTGACTTTTCTGGCCCGTTGGTTACACTTCTGAAGAAATACATTTTTAAAACTCTGAATTTTTTTTTTTCTAAAACTATTGGGAATTGCATTTTTTATTGCTGAATAATTTATTTGTTAAGGACTTTCTTTCTTCAGCAATAGATTTGATGTATTAGTGCTCAGCTTATTGAAAGAATATGGTGTTTTTGGCGAAACATAAAAGTCTGTGGTTGGGAGTAACGTTCAGCTTTGGCTTTGTGGGATTTGTCCACTAACATATAGGATATCACTGGACATAAGTTTAGTTTAAAAGAATAGCATACACTGAATACTTTTGAAACTTTGACACTAGCCTATGTGTGACTGATTGGGAGGACTTATAACCTGTCTCAGGGGGAGTCAGGTGGACAAACATGGGTGCTCTGATGGATCAGTGATGTCGGGTCATGCATTCTTTTATTTTTTTCTCTGAGTGAAAGTCTATCCACTCAAATTCTCAAAAGACCCTGGGGTATTCTCTCAAAATGAATAACATGTCTCTCTTGAACTCTGACTCTCTGCCATGCTGAGTTACGATTGTTTTGCCCTTGTTGGAGTATGATTACTTAAGGTTTGTATTTTAACAGACCTCCGCTTATTGTCAGACACACTGCTGGGGAGGACGAGAAGAAGTGAGGGAATTTTAAAACCTCAGGAGAAAACTACTCTCGGAGCTCCTATTCTAACTATTGCACTCCAGTCTGTAAAGGCAAGACACCAAAACAAGAGTATTCATAATAATACACCGCAACCCCCACTGGGTCAGAATTTGTAATCTGATGGAGCTTTAGATTCTGTTGCAAAAGCTGTACTGCTTTGCTGAATGCAAGCGAAAGGAAAAATACTTGGTGGAACCCTGACACACTGTTTCCCCTTGGAAAATAAAATTAAGGCAATTAGATTAGAACAATAAAGCCAATGGTAATTGTGGTACAGCCTTTTAACTATTGAATTATGCTGTCTTAAGAGGCTGCAGGGATCAGATCTTGTCCTGGGCCAATCTCAATTAAATGTCCGTTTAATAGAAATGGCTGGGTGTTGCCTCAGTTAAATACATGTTTGAATATTTTTAGCAAGTTGAAGGAGAGGTGAGATCAGGGTTTTCTTGGACTTCCACCAAGAATTCAGAATCATGAGGGGATTCAGCTCTCTTTAAACAATTTCACCATAAAATAAACATTCTTTTTCATTTTGGGAATCATCAACATTAACCCAGTTTCTGCTGCGTTAATGAGATTTTAGCAACATAAAATAAGACTTTCATATTGATGTTTGCTTTGAAATGTTAAACTTTAGTCTACAAAGATAACAGTGATGACATTTTAAACTTAAAACACTGTCTACACTACCTCATCAGTGACCTTCATGTTGTGTTCACTTGCACATTTCCAGCACTATCTCCAGTTTCCAGAGCAGAAGCCGTCTAAAATGCTTAACCTTTGACCACTGCAGTAAACAGACTTATTGAGTTATGTCTTTTCCTCCAACAAGGAGAGGGGTCACGAAGTCTGAGGACGCCAGTGACGAGACAGAAAGAGGTAGAAATTAGGCGACAGGACAGAAGGAGGTACCAAACACAGGGGGAAGATGAATGAGATAGAATTTTGGAAAAATACAGCCGTGGGAGGTGATAAACACATGGATGCCACTACAGAAGGCATCAAAGCACCAAAAAGACCATACTTTGGACATGGCTGTCAACTGGCTGAGACAGGAATAAACAGCAGGATACTCCAAACAAGCTGAAAATTGCTGTTCTCAGTGAAATTGTGATACGTGAGCAAAAAGAAGCACCTCATTGTGTTTTGATCACTTCAATATCTATAAGCCGGCCAGCTGGCCAGATTTGTCCAGTCTGTCAACAGTGTCATGTGCTTGTTTGACATTTTGCATAAGTGCGTAGTATTTACTTGCTGCTCCCCACTGAACTTGCATGCTGACACGGCTGCCATTACACAAACAGAACCAACGCAGCGAGCGGAGAGGCATTTGTTTGCAGAGGCTTATTCAACAGCAGTTCATTAGCCTTCAAGAATCTGGCCAAGTTCCCTTTTGTTTGGAGTATACAGCTGCTCTAATGTAATCATCAAAACAGAGGACTGGATGACATACACCACCAGAGACTGACTGAGGTGATGCTGCAGTTAATGAGAGGCCCAAATGGCCTCACGTTAATTGTTATCCGATACCAGATGTCTGTAATGACAGATAAAGCTGAGTGTTGTTTATAGGGAACATCGTTGCTCACTTGTGGCTCAGCATTTTGTCATGAGGTCTTTCAGTGCTCCAGTAAGAGCACCGGCCCTCCTGAGCCTCCCTGCAGGCTTCCCACTTGGCATCCCCAGGAGAGCCTTCAGCCCATGTCTACACTAATTGCTCATTGATATAGATTGTGATTATCTGTGCTTACAGGGTAATTATGTAGTGTCAGAGTCACTAAATCATGGTTGGAATGAGGCTATCACAGTGTTGGCTCTCCGGGGATTATGGGGGGTGTACGTCTGGGCCTCAGCGTTATCTCGATTCCTCTCCAGTCCTTATCTCCAGAGCGTGAGCCTGCAGAGAAACAACAGCCGGGCCACAGCCAAAGCAGACAGATAGTTGGAGTGCCAGGCATGCAATGCAAAGACACAGACTGAGAGTATTGTCCAGACAGCACACAGAGAGAGACACACACATGCATGGCTCATTTTGTTGCCTTTGTTTGCGCCAGCATGAACAACTGCCATTTCTCGTGTTTTTCATCTTTCACTGAAAGATGAAACTTTCCTTGTGAGAGAAAACAAATTGACTTGGGTGAACTTTAACAATATTTGAAAGCTGGCTGTGACTGCGGCTCCAACATCTTGTCAGCCTTGGTCTTTTTTTTTTTATGTGCCTTACCAAGCTTTTATACGGAGCCCAGAATTTTTACGTCCCACAAATACTGACTAAACTGGTGGTCTACCATTTTATGGCTCTGTGTTTTGACATCATATTATGTGGTATTATATACAGCCTGTTCGGCCTCCAAACTAGGCCAAGGTTGACTCAGTGCCACAATTGTCTTAGCCCCCATTTGTTAAACTGAATGAGAATCCAAGGCCCAAAAAAACACCCAGCAAATGCCTGAAGAAAAAAAAAATCCCATTATGCCTAACTAGAATGTTACTTTGGGAACATTTACATATTTGAATACATGCAGGTGAACATAAAATGACTCATATAGTTAAAATGATCCAAATTTCAATTTATTTTTAAAGGCAACCGCAGCTCAGAATTATTGTTTATGTAGAATGAACGATACATTTATTAAAAAATGCTCTTTGTCTCCGCTGTGTGTGTGTGTGTGTGTGTGTGTGTGTTTGTGTGTGTGTGTGTGTGTGTGTGTGTGTGTGTGTGTGTGTGTGTGTGTGTGTGTGTGTTGGCTCCGTTGGTTCACTGTCTGCAGGGGTTCCTGTCAGTCAGAGCAGCAGTAAGCGAGCCGAGGCCTCCACACAGAAAATTACACGGGATAATTATTCAGAGCCAAAAGGTCTGTCTTTAATTGAATCCCCCATCATCATTCCACATCCAGACATTCAATGTGAACTGTATAAATCAAGACTTTGTTTCCAAGACTGCAAAACTTGTGGAACCTCACTGGGAGTAGCGGACACTTCAGATCATATGAATGGCTTTTTTGGTTGCACTGTCGATGCCCTCTACATTTAAAGATATACGGACATGCATTCTTGCTTATTTTAATCCTCCTCTCTCCAAATAGGACTTATAAGCTGTAGTTAAACAATTATGAAAAGGTTAAAAAACATATCATATCACATATGGGCTTGTTGCAAACAGATGTATCCAAGTAAACTTTACTCACTTTGTTCATTACTGTCTTTTATAACCGCAGCCCCTATTTAAAAATGTCAGTTTCTGTATAAAGACTGGATAAATGCACATATTGTAATTGTATTCAGTTATTTAGATATTTTTTAAAGTTTCATACTTGCCTGACAATTAGTTTTCCACAAATGTTAGTTATTTTAGTGTAAACATACATTACAGAAGACATACTGCACAGAAATTATCAGCCAATGCATAATTATGTTACACTGCACATTTCTGAAGTCTGGGGCAACATTGTGAACATTTTAGTGCGCAGAAAGATCTATTGCACTGTCCATTAAACAACTACAAGTGTGACTGAATATGTTTTGATGTTTTGCTCCGTTAGCAATGCCACCCGTTTCATTTGCAGATTGAAAGGATGACTACATCTGTAAATGTTTTCATTATAATACACAGATTTCTATAGGAGTTTTGATTATGGTGCATTGTCATAGTTACCATAGTTGCACATGGCGGCTAAGGTGTATTGTAGCTGCACTGTGGTATGAAGGAGCTCACGAGAGCCACTAATTTATTTGTCATCACAGCAATTGTGAAGTAAACAGTGGAAATATTCAGCTTGTACAAATAAAGCTTGCAGGAATGTGCGTTTGTATGTATTTGACTGGTCACTACAACGCTGCCAGATGGTAAAAGCTGAGCCTGTTTCAATGTTTTTGCGTAACGATCCTGAGTGTTTTGTGCCAGAGCCCTCTGTATCGGTATTCCTGCTGTGTTTAATGACACAGAGTTAAAGTCAATCTTACTTTCTGACCTCGTTACATAAAGGACACACATCCTGCATTGGCACTGGATGTTGCATCTAAATTGAGAGTTATGGACTTGGCCAATATGGACCTAATTTTGAAGATGCTGGTGAGACAAAACCATACTATGGCAGTGTAAAATAAATGACTCAAGTAAGAAACAAGCCAAAAAAGGGATCAAAGTTATGTGCTCCTGTCAAATTGAAAATTTGGATTCCATCGGTCAAATGTAGTGACTTGGTTTTTTTTTTTTGTTTTTTTAAAGTCTGAATGTTTCTCATCAAAATAGAGAAACGGAGCAAGCTTCATGGAATGAGAGTGCTCAAGTCTGAGAATATTCCTCTGCAAGCCCTTGAACATTTCTCTCTCTTCATCTGCTCAGTGTAACAGCTTCTCATGACAACTTTCAAGTTCTGAAGTACATATCTGCTCCGTGATGACAGAAACTTCCCACGACCCTGCATCCATTCTTCAAATAATCTCTTGCTCCTTTTCCCCTCTGAGGTCTTCCCATCATTTTAGTGCATTAAAAGAGTTGTCTTTTTTTCTTGGCTTTGAGTTGTCTCTTGTCTCTGGCAACTGTTGCTTAGCTTTTAAGTGAATCTTGAGAACTGGATAACGTTGTGGAAAGCTATAATGTCACTAGCAGCACTTGAGGTTCGATGTAAAAAAGCTGCAATATATTAAAGGGAATTTATGAGAAGATTTTATAGTCCCAGCTCCCATATCTCTGTGAAATGAGACATCACTTCATTTGTTGGCAGTCACGGCTGAGTATTGGAAGCATAATCTGCAACATAGTACTTACCTGCTGTGGCAGCAAAGAAGCAGAAGATATTGCACTAGTCCTACATTTTCAGGAAACATGCTTTTCTTGTTGATAATAACGTGAGAAGAGCAATCTCACATATGTAAGGGGACTTCTCGAGCTGTAGCAAGAACTCCAGTTAGCTTAGCATAAAGAGAAGAAAGAAGGAAAACAACGTCTGGTTCTGTTGATATGTAAAAAAGACTGCTCACCATGCTTCCAGTGTTACAGGCTTACTAATATTATATTGTATTTATTGAACATTGTAAAAAAAAAAAAAAAAAACACTGTAAAATTTAAACTCCCCATAAAAACCAGGCAGCCATTTTAACACATCAATTTTTCTACAATGCAAACAAATTAAAAATAATGGATTTTAACGCTGTATTAGCACTTTCAAACACAAAATACAAGCACATCCCCTTTCCTGAAGCTGTAGCTTCAACAAGATGAAAATGTAGTTTCTTCTTTACATAATTTGTCTGCAGTGTAAAAAGAGCTTTTGTTTGTGTTTTTCACTTTTTAATCCAAAAATGGGTGCTTTGTCTGCTGGAGCAGAGCAACTAGCAGCTCCTTCTGCACAAATAAGATGAGAACAAATGCGCCTCATCTCTTTTAACCTTTAGTTTCAATGTACATATCTTAAATTTTTATTACCTTTTGCCAAAGCCAGGCCAGCTTTTCCCCCATGTTGCAATCATTATGCTAAGCAAAGCTAACTGACTGCTGGATGTAACTCTCTATTTACCTTCCAGACATGAGAATGCTATCGATCTTCTCATCTAACTGTTGGCAAGAAAGCAAATAAGCATATTACTCAAAAACAAAAAGCATACCTTTGAGTGTCCTGTATATGTTGGTGTGTTTTTGTTTAGTCTGAAGTACAAATGAATGGGACTCACTCTGTCAATGTTTCACCAGTTTCATCACCAGTTTCCTAAACATGTCACTAATTAACATATCAGTGATTATTTATTGTGACATTTAGAATTAGGACCAACAACCCCACAGGTACAGAACACCAATGAAACCACATTTACAACACCAGTAACCCAAGTGTGTTTGAATGTCCAAATGAAATGTTTATTAATGACCCAAAAGCAATCACAGCAGTCAGCAAAGCAGAGCTGTTTTTACGCTTGAATGCACTTCACCAGCAGGTCTCACTGTATTTAGTTTGTGATTGAAGTCCTGTCTCATTTAATATCTGATTTTAGCCTCCATGCATTATGATGACCATGCCAGTGCTGTTTTGCCTTTGCTTTGCACGCTATTTACTTCATGGGTGTTGCTGGACTCTCATCCTTTTTTCTTTCTGATCTGCTTTTCTTATCTCCCACTTCAAACAAAAGCCACTCTTCCCCCAAAACATTGTCTAACAGCTGCTAAAGGTGCTCCTGCTGCTTTCAACTCACTTGTAGCGTCCCCCACCCTCCCTTTCACTGTCAGTGCACGGAATACAGATTATCAGCAGAGCGTCCCTTTGTTGCTGCATGGAGGGGATGGGGGTATTTGAGTTAGATCTCCTGGATAACATTCGAAGCATCCAGATTTAATTTCACGCAAGGCTCTTTCATGCTGACAGAGTTGCTCATACTGGGATGGTGATATGGTTATTATCATTTTTGAGAAAGTTTGACAGAGAAACCTCGAGCTCACTGACTTTGAGAGTGTTATGGGAAGCATATGTGATGCCAAACAAATGCATGAATATATCTCATGATTTCTCCTTCACATGCTCCCAAACTGTCTGCATTCCCATCTGTTTGCTGAGACTCTTTACTGGAAGAGGAACTGGGAAATCAGAAAGCAGACTCCTGCAGACCGGCAGCTCAGTGATGTTGTTGCTTTTTATGGCGTGATGGACTGGCCTTATCGGTGGCCATTCTGGCAAAGCTGACAGACTGCAGGGGGGTGGGGATCTGATCTGCGCTTTTGTTTTGATTTCCTCAGACTTCTTATCTCTGAGTGAGTTGGGTGGAATCCAGCCGCAGACGTAGCGTCCAGAGAGGAGACGACACGCTATGTGGTTACAGGTTATCATCTCCACTCAGTTACGCATGACCCACCTTGGCAGCAGCTCTCGCATCTGTCGCCATGGTTACCTCGCTAAACTGTTGGCGTGTTTAGACAGCATTTTGGTCTGTTTATCCACTTTGATGCTTGGTTTGTTGTTCAGTTTTTTGGAGGGGTATAATTACGTTTTCCTGTTTCTATTGACTCCTTAGCTTGCTATGTAAAGAAACGGCGCTTTTAAAAATATGTTGGGTATTTTTTTTTGCTAAGCATTAGATAAAAAACATTCATGAAATTCTCATGTATTTTTGCTAAATATAAAACTACAGCCTGCAATTTGCTATCTTAGCTTTAAACAACTACTGTAAATGGGGAAAACAGTTAAATACTGATTTATTTCTTTGCTGGGAGCGGTTACTCCTGGATTCTTCTTATCACTGTGGAGTTTTCAGCTAAGCTAAGCTACCTTATGTCAGTTATGAAACAAATAATTTGGATTTATAAGACAACTCTCCTGATGTCTACAGCCAAATTACACAGATTAATTGAAAGCAGACTGTATCTTACTATGTATTTGCAAAAGATTTGATAAATCACACACAGGTTTTTAAGTATGGTGTACAGTTTTCATGAGCTGCATCAGTCACCAAAGTGTTTGACAGTCTAAAGTTAAGTAAATATGAAGAGAAGATTTTAGCAAAAGGTAGAAACAAATATTTTGGTCAGATGAAATATCACCTGACTGTGAGTTTCTAGTATCTGCTGTATTGCTGTATATAGTCTGAGCGCCACATTGTTAACCTCCCATTGCATAAACCAATAACTCTCACCTCCACGTGTAAACCTTTTAAAAGCAATATTTACAAGACTTCGACTAGCAAGCTTCCTGCCAGAAATGCTGTCAGACATGAGAGGATTGTTTACAGGAGCAGAGGAGGCTCTATAGAGCTATATACGGCATCTGTGAAAGCATTTGTCATCAGAAAAAACTATTAATAGTTCTCATTTATAAAACTTCCATATCGTCCTGTTAAAATAAGACATTTTTTTCTTTGGGTGCCTGGTACAGTACAGCTGATAACATAACGTGAACCTATAAAACAGGACGGGACTTGAAAGAAATGTCAGACTTTATATCTACTAGTATTATGCTCATGTATTACATACGCCAACTTTCCCTGAGGAGAACAAGGGGTGAAGAAGACACTTAAGACAGAGCTCATCCATCTCCTGTTATCGGGACATGCCTCTCCAAGGAGAAACAGCAAAACAGTTCAGTGCAATCCAGAATGAGCTCATATACAGCGATGCATCATGGGAATATTCATTTTATGATGAAACCAGGCTCAGAGTGAGCATGGATCAGGCAAAGTGCCTGGCCAGAGTTGAAGTTTTTCCTTCTTCATATGAGAGAAGATCTTTTCTATTCCCATAAATCACTTTTGAGAAATCCTTTATTTTCTACATGATCGTGCCCTTGCATGAGCAATCTCTCTGTTGTATCTTGCAATTATCTTATCTTTAAGGTCACTGTAAACATAGTTAGTGCTTCTGTTTGTTTATACTAAGTCACGCATGAAGATATGACTCCTCAGGACACCTCTTGTACCAGTGCCAGATGGCGAGCCCTGTGTCTCTCTCAGTGTGACTCAATAATGAGTTAAAGAGAGCCATTACAGGAAAAGATGAGTAACTGTCTATGCGGGGAAGAGTCAAGTGTTTTCTATTATATTCGCCTTCCGTTTTCACCACAAAGTCAGATATGTGTTATCATCTTCATTCATCTGGAGTGATAAACCAAGCTTGCTCTGACCTGAGACATTGATAGGAGGGAGTCAGATGATGATGGTAGAGGGAGGAGGTTCAGTCTCAGTAAAGAAGACTACTACACTGCCATAGCATGAGTTGATATAGTGTTACATGCAGAGATGAGGAGAGTATCAGAAGTAGCCGTGTCCTCCTCTTAGAAGTGTCCATGTCCTCCTTTCTTTCTGCAGGGCATTCCACGCACACCAGATCCAGGGAGCGGCCCACGTCAGATGATCCTCTTTCTGCTTCATACACCGCCGACAGTGCTGTCGTCAAAGGGCTTTACCAGCGGTGTCTGTGAAACCTGAGAGTTGCTGGACAGACTTCACACTGGGGGCAAGAGGTGAGGGAGGGATGGTTTAGCACTGTTGAAGAGGTAATGCACACCCCCAAGTAGTAGGGAAACCGTGGCCTGGTGGCTAGCCACAGGGCTGCCTGAGTGTGAGGAAAGCCAACCCGTCGCCTCTAACAGGATCATATTTCCTCACAACTTGTTGCCCGATGCTATATAAACTCTGGCATGCGGTGATGACACCTGATATGGACTAAAAGGGCCGCTGGAGAGACTCTCTGCACCCACCGTGTCCCCTGCTCTTTCAAGTCCTCTTTGCGCAGACCAACTTATTGGCATGGTCACCCACCATGAGGCCCCCAACGGATCTCCACCACACAGCTCTCACTCAGGCTCAGTCATCGCCGCACAGTTAATGAGGGTCTCAAGGGACAGTCTAGCACAAATAAAGGGACACTGTGGGACCAGGGAGCTCTCTTTAGCTACTGTGAACTGGAGCCTCCCTCACTGAGCTTAATGCATCCCGCTGTGTAAAAGCTGTTTGTCCGCCTGCCAAAACAATCTCAATGTGAATCGAAAGATGTCATGCTTGACAAGCTTACACGCAAAGGGGCACGGCAACAATTTTACACATCGGAATCAGTTGGGTTGATGCAGGAGTTACTGAGAAGAATTATTTTATGGATCTTCAGTTGTGCTCTGGGGGATTCAGAAAGGACCAAAAATATGTGATTGGTTGATAAAGACAGACAACCAAACACACTCACATTCACACCTACGGACAATTTAGAGTCACTAGTTAACCTCAGCATGTTTTTGGACTGTGGGAGGAAGCTGGAGTACCTGGGGCGAACCCACGCTGCACATGGAAAACATGCAAAATTCACACCAAAAGATCTCAGGCCCAGGCCAGGATGTGAACCAAAAGTCTTCCAGCTGTGAGGCGATGGTGCTAACCACCCAGAGACTACCTCTATATGTTTACATTATGTAATTTATTCAGTGCTTCATGAAATCACTGAATGTTGAACTAATGTTTCCTGATCACTCTGTATATGAATCATGGCTTATACTCAAGATACTTTGCTTTGTGGCATTTTATATTTTGATTTGTTCCAAACACAATACACTGGTTTAAAGCCACAAATGTAGTTGATAATAAAGACAAAATGCATGTTACCAGAATAATTTGACTCTTAATTATAAATAATAAAATTTACAGTAAAGAGTTGCCAGTAGGGCAACCAAGCAGCAGAATTAACCAAAGCCATTACAAACTGCCATTACACCAATAAACAACTCAAGGTTGGCACTTTCACGAGTCCTAAATGGAGTAATAAGTGGTACTCCCATCAATTATTCATTTTTATTGAGTAGGATATGAGTTTTTCTACTCTTCTAACATCAGGAACTTGATGAGCTGGCAGCTTCTGGGAGAGGCCCACAGCTTGCCATAAATTTATCATAACACAGAAATCCAGCGATCGATATCATATTCTTCAGTGAGGATCCAGCTAATGCACATGGTTGACCGAGTGGTGTTAGCTCGGAGAGATGGACTGGGCAGGAGAGATCAAGTATAAAGTGAAAACAGAGAGCAATAAATGGCTTCATCCTGGACCAAATCCAGATGTGCAACACATCAGAAGTGCATGCCAATTTCTACAGACAAAGAGAACATTAAACTAATAACACAGACAGTATGTGAGGCCTGTGTTTTCTATGCTTTGGCAGATCATTTAACTTTAAGAACTCCTGGAAGCAGTGTGAATTACAGGTCTTAGAAAGCTATTAGAAACACAAGGCAAACATGGACTCGTCTGATGTGACAACTTTTCCCTCCAATTGTGCATTTGCAACTTTAATTTTCAACAGCATCACTATAGGCTGCATAGATCTCTGTTTCCTGGCTCAATGTCAGCTTAAACAATCATGCCTGTGACCTCGCAGATGCCTTAAGCTCTTTGGAGAGTCACTTCAGATGAGGATTAGGACTAGCAGAAGAATTTGGCAACAGGAGACAGTTCTTTTTGTTTCAGCGGGCAGGGAAATGGTGAACGACCACATATTTCTGTGAAAGCTGCAAAGAAGGAAAGCAAGAGGGGGGAAAAAAGCAGGATTAAAACACAAGAGGGCCCCTTCTTTCTCCGCTCAGAATGCTGTTTATGTTGTTGACAGGCCTTTTAACCTCCCTAAGCTCATTCTGTGAGGTCTCTTTGGGAGCTCACTTTGGGTTTGTAGCCTGTGGAGTCTCCATTCAAGCAGTTGCATTATTTATGAGTGCTGCGGCTGTTATTCTGACTCCCTTATTGAGATTGTTGATACCTCATCATGGAACAAAAATAATGAGGGGACGATAAATTTAAGTGCTGTCAACAGCCACTTGAGCGAACAATATGTCAGGTTTCTCTCTCACAGATCCTGATGACATCAGTGATATGTTTTCCTGTTGGACAGGTCCAATGGTTTGGCCTCAAGGCCCATTTCACACTGGATTAGTTTCCATTTCAAGCCCCAGCCCAACCCCCATCTTCTATATCAGAGACATGAACTAAGGTTAAATCCTCAGAAAGTCTTTTTCATCTCTGGTCATGGGTCTAAAAGCAATGTGACAGAAGTTTGCATTTGGGGCATAAATTATGTTAGGTTAGGCCAAAAGCAGATTCTAATCCAATTGTTTGAAATAGATCCGAGAATGGGCTTGTAAATCAATGAAATGTTGAATAAACTGACAGATGCAATCTAATGTTAAGCCTTGGTTAGCCTTACTACATGTAAACTGGTAACAGTAATCACGAGACCACCAGATTTACATTCCTCCCTTTTCTCTCATCAGTTCACTTTCTATCACTCACAGTGTATAGTAGAGACAGTAAACATTGCATAGCCATGCACATACTCATGCACAAGCATAAATATGCACATAGATTGCATATATTAGAGAATATACACACACCAGCACATGCAAGACTGACCTTAACGGTATAGAACATTTCTTGCATGGCAGTGTTGTAAGAAGACAGCGGTATATGTATATAAGCTCCTCATCTGTCAGTATATTTCCAGATGTGAGCACAGATCAGTCACACACATGCACCAGAACAAAATGGTTGTTTGCATCAGGGGAAATCATAACAGGAAAGGACCAACGGGGAAACATTATCCAAGCCACAGGAAAGCTCCAGCACTCCACAGACCCTGGACAGACACCTCATTACCATCTGTCTACGAAGGACATGTAAATTAATCAATGATGACACTTCTGTGATACCAAGAAGGTATACACATGGCTTTGAAGTACATGATACTTCTGGGTACAATATGGTAACTTGACGTTGTTTCTACAAATCTTACATCAACTTCATATAATCTCATTCTGTTATCAATTAGCTCTTTACTCTGTTGCTGAATCAGTATTAACTCTTGTCCTGTAACACCTCATCACAATAAACTTCCAGTCACACTACATTAGCTGTGCCTCAATGAGGCTGGTTTGGGGAGGAAAACCTCTCCTGCTGTGACCCTTTGACTCCAGTTCATGGATCCTTCACATTCTGTCACTTTTTTTGCAGTGCATGCTAACAGACCAGAAGGGGACATAAAACACTCCGTCCTATGCCAGATACCACTGGTGCAATTCTCTCATGTCAGACGTCATTCTTTCCTTATCTGCATCCCTGATAACATGTTTAAAACCGTAGTAAAATGTGTCGTTTGTTTGCTAAGGACATTGTAGCTCCCTCCAGTAACAACATGAGTCACGAGATCTTGATTAAAGGACAGGGTTTATTCTGCTTCCAGGCCAACCCGTGAGAACTGGGTTAAAGACAAAAAATAAATAAAAATAAATACACAACATCAAATCACATGTTTGTCTGTCTTAATAATGAAAGCTTCCGTTGCTAATCTAATAGCATGTAGAGCTTATGCAGCATATAGCGCACCTTTCACATCTCAAACACCAATTAAAGGTTTACAGACTACTTGTAAGGCATCAATAACACATCAAACCCACAGTAGATTTCTTCACTTATACATTTAACGTAACACATAGCACGTCCATATATCATTATCGTAGCATGCTAATTGTTCTAACATGTCATTTACACGTCTTTAATTTGAATAACAATGTGAACATAAATGTAGCATACCTCGTAGGCTGCTTGTAACTAAAGAGGGGCTCGTATTAGACTGCTCTTCTCTTCGTCTTTCTTTTTAGTTGTGTACAGTAAACGTTATACGCTGAAGCCTGCAGTTTTCATTCATTCATTTCGCGCTCCGTCTCCACTTCCGGTTTCGCCGTCCGTCCGTAAACATGACGTGCGGAACACTCTATCAACAATAGTTCCGCATCAATAAATAATAATATAAACAAAATTAGAACGGAACAGGGATATAACTAACTATGAGAGACAGTTACAGACATATTTGGCACATTTAAACCCACTAATAGGTGTTTCCTATGCTTAAATCTGACAAATGTTGTTATGAATTCAGTTTTAATTTTGCACAAGGCAGCTATTATATTTCCATTTAGGAGAAAGGTGCAGCCATAAGAAACATAAATACCCCAGTCAGTATAAAAATCAGAGAACTTCATGTAGATACAAACAACATGGCTCTAGTGTGGAATAAGATGATAATGCTGCTCTTTAATTTACCTAAGTGGAAACAAAAGAGCAAACTGTAAATTCTTGTATTAATTTGATTGATCTACAGTGATTCTGTCTGTGTCTGTAGCAATTTCTTGCATAATATTGACTTTATACAAGCTTGCATGTATTTTGATCAGCTGTAGTCTCAGAGAAGTAGTAACTGAAGGGGTCATTTCTCATTAACAGTGGCTTTGCTCTGGGCCTGTCCACTGTGCTGCCTGCAGAGACTGGTAAAAAAGCACGGGGACCCTCTTAGTCCAGCTCTCCTGCAGAGTGGCACATGGATGACTTTGCCACAAAAAACCCCCACAGGGTCCTGCTGGCCAGCCTGATTTCATTAGCAGAGTTAACCTTCAAAATGTACTGCTGCCTCCTGCTTTGCCCTCAGGTCTGTTATGGCTGTGAGGAAGCAGGAGCAAGACTTGTGTCAAATATACTGTCAACGCGTTAACCGGGAACAGGTTGGACTGAGCCAAGTGGCCGACAAGAGTCCCGCTGGGATGAGAAAAGTTTGTTAAACTCCACAGGAAGTTGAGTGCCTTTCCTTTCAAATAACACTGTATCCTGTCTGCATGAAAGTGACAGAATGAGATTCAAGCTGGAATTTATATTTTATTAGAGTATATTTGATAATCTAATTTGGGCCCCAACCCACCACTAAGAACATATCTGTGGCAATGACACAATCTAACCGCACTACTGGCTGGATGGTAGCATTTATGGGACATCTGTGTAAGGTAATGTACCAGCAGTCTGTGATCATGGTTTCAAGAGGCAATTTTAGGATTAGCGGTCACTGGATCCATTTGCAATTTGGTGTGGATGATATCACTACATGAAAGAAGAAAATAGCTGTCCTACATGTATTAAGTATACTCAGTAACCATGATAGCGTCCGTCCATCTTGCTCTGGTTTACCTTCTCTGAAGGCCAGAACTCTCACTTGGAAATATGGGAAGTATTATAAGATCTGAAACTAACTGAGAGAAGCTGTGGAATTTGTCAACATGTGTATCTATTGATGCCAAATGATAGAGGCTGGTCTGAATCAGTCTTCTGGAGTCATAGTTCATTAAATAGAAAGAAGACCAGCAGTGAAATAAAGTCAGTCCTATCTCATTACATAAATCTATAAGCCATGCATACTCATGGGCCGTCTTTCAGTGATGTATCAATTATTTTAACACTTTCTGTAAAAGCCTAAAGATAAGTCAGCACTCATCTGGGCAAACCTAAATGGAAAATGGAGTGAGACCTAGCTCACCCAGGTGTCACACCTTGGTTTCCTTAATTTCCTCTGCAGAGCACCCTTGTGCTCTGTGTGAGGCTGTTTCACGCCTCCCTTTCGGCTGGCCAGAGGCCTGATGAGGTCCAGATGTGGTCCAGATGAGGTCCAAGTTTGACGCATTGACCTGAGAAGAGCTGTGGACTCCAGGTGCTCGATCAAACTGCCATAAGTTCTGCTCAAATGGATTTTCTGAAATGGAGGTGCATGTCCTACAGCAAGTTCGGTGGTTTAACGTTATTAAAAAACATTTTGCACCTATAACCACTTTATACTCTTTTTTTAGAAAATCCATATTTCTTTGTATAATGAAGCTTTTTATGTAAAATCCTTTCTCTGATTCTGCACTGTGGTCCGGATGTGAACAAGCAGTATGTTTACCCTCTTTGCACATGCTCGACCATGTGCAGTACGTGATGACGGTCTTCTCAGTTTGTTACCTCAGTACTAAAATAAACTAGAGTATAGCAGATACAAAACTTAATGCAATCCAACTTTTTCAAAAGTTTGTCTGTCACTGAGTGCTGAATGTGTTGTCTTGTTGTTTATGATTAATGACACTGAAGCACGTAAACAGGATACATTATTCATTCATTTTTCTGAATACCTTCCTAATATTGATTCTTACTGGCTTATGTAAGTCATGTGTTTTCATAATTCTATATTTCAATCACATAGACACTGTACAGATCCATAAAACAAACAATGAGGCTGTAGAATTTAATTAATAGAATGAATAAAAGTACTTTTACAGATGGCATCTGACAGTTTCTGGGTTTTATTATCCAAAGACACTTAATCCTATGAGTGGGAGAAAGTGTGCTTGAGGGTATATATATATATATATATATATATGGACTGGTTATGATGTTAGCATGTGCACACTGTGGTACAGTGCAGGCAAAACTCGTTTGTAGAAGTCCAGGTTCCTCTTAGCAGCAGCTGCATGATGTCAGATGCTGAGCAGAGATTGGACAGATGTAATGATTTGAGGTATGCTGGAGTTTAAGCTTGTAGTCTACAGAGAAATCAGAAATTTTATTTACAGCAGTGTACTACTTAACTTTTCAAATGGATTGGAAGACAAAGAATTAAAAAAACACAAACCGAAAAAAAGGGTTATTGATCAAGCATAAATAGAAACTCTGTTCACTGTTTAAGGCAGCATATAATTCACATTTACCTGCAATTTATGTTGCAATGGTTTGGCAAATGTTTAATTTGCCCAATGAACATTGTTGTCAATCACAAAAACCTAACAGGACAGTCAGTTATCTTTTGTTTCTTTTGTTTCAGTGCAGGAGGTTGTCGTGTCAGACGTGTCGAAAGTTCACTCAGAGGTCATGTAAATTCCAAAGACAGTCAGCTGACCAGCAGTGTAGAGGCAGCAATACGGCTAATTGCTCATAATTCCTGTGTGCTGATTGTGTGTGTATTAAGCTATGGCGTCAGCGAAATAGATCCCATAACAAAAAGTAATTTTACGGACACAAGGATTATCCAATGCAGCAGGGAAAAATGCCGCCTGATTTATCCAATTATCTTTTTTGTTTCTTCAAATATTTCCCATAAGCCTCCGTGGGACATCGAGAAAGTGACAGCCTTTGTCTTGTACAAGAAATTTTTAACAAAAATATGAGGTCATGTCTTTCAAATTACAGAATATATGTATTTTTCACTTCACGTGGAATCTTGCCTTTTAATTTTTAAGGTTTTATTTATCAGAGTTTAGGGAAATCTGTCTTCACCAAAATATTAAACAAGTAAATGCAATTTCATTCATAGCTGTTAAAGCACTGAAAAATCACAGTCTTTCCCTTAACAATAGTCTAGTTCCTAAGCATAAGCCACAGACCACACTGAACTGTTTTTGTTGGAACCACTCTCTGCTGAAGAAAAAGTCCAAATAAAAGGGAGTTGTCCACAATTTCTGTATTTATTTGTTTTTTAATTCAGTCTTCTATTAACCTAAAACAAATAATATTTGCACTTTTGAACTCTGATAATCATGTTAAAGATAATCTCATTTAGCAAAATCTATATGTCTAGCCTGTATAAAAATTCTGTATCGAACACAGTCCTTTTAGTGTTTATATTTGTTGTTGAAATGGGAATGTGGTCAATGAACCATCTCTCAACCTCACTGGCCCAGAAACACACACTGGAAAACATGAGTTCGGCCAACATGATAACATGACCTTGTTTCCAGGCTTTGAGAACCTGTCCACAGTGTTTTTTATGATACCTGTACGAGCGCTGATTGTGACATTAAGATAAATTTTTAGGTGGAACTACGAAATGGATGGCACGAAAATATTAGCTAGTTGGGAAAGAAAGAGGTTTGATGAGCAAAAGCAGGAGAGAATTTAGCGGCGGATGAAACTGCGTACATTCTGTGGAGCTTGAGTTGTGATCAAGAGAGCTTCACATGGAATCCAATTTTCATTCACTGGCTCCCGAACCTGTGCTTTAAGTGGATATAATGAGGTGCATGGTCATAATTTTTGCCTTTACATTTTCATCATGAATGCCCTGAGGCTTTTCCTTCTTGTATCCATTTACAGCTTACATAGAAATTCATGTGTGGAAATATCCCAAGATATATAGATTGAGTAACTGTTGAAAAAATACACCCAAAATAGGACTGTGGGTCAAAAAAAGACAAAACACACTGCATCATCTAGAACTGTATATGATCTATAACAATCCTAAAATAGAGCACATGAATCTTATGTGACTAAAAACAAACTAACCTTTTCGTGTCATGAATTAAAATGTAATCAGAATAGATGAGAAACTCCAGATGTCCATTTCCAGGCATTGAAGCACCACAGCCGAATATGTAAATACATGAGCATGTGGTCATATATTTTCTGTTGTGAGCAGCAGTGTATAGTCCATGCTTTATTAACACATGCAGGCAGAGTTATGCAAGTTTCCTGATGGTTACAGTGCAGTGTATTGATGTATGCCTGATAATTCTTTGGCCTTACAGAATATCACACCTGAGGCACAGAGCCACATAAACTTCCATATTGTGCTGTTCTTTTGTTTGACATGAGAAAAAGAAGATGGTTTGCTTCCTATAGGGCTTAAAAAGCCTGCAGCACCTCCATTGAAGAGGAGATTTCATTTAGCTGCACAGCTATCAGTACACTACAGCATGTCCCTCACATAGCTTATTACCACCTCAAAGTGCACTGAATAACTTCCCCTTTACACTTTCTCAGTAAGATGCTCTGAAAGCACATCCCCATCTACTATAGTGCGATGTTGTTCTCCTTTATCAGCACTGTCTCCAATATCAAAGCTTGTATTGTGACCCAACACCCAGAGAATCCAGGTAGGTTTCTAAAAGAGGAGCAGAGAGACAAAAAGTACTGATAATTATTGGCTGTCACACGCTGCAGAGTGGATGCAGAACGATTACAGATGACATATAAATTGCTGTGTAATTTCAGATGCTATAGGCATTTTCGGTTGGAGCAGGTCTCCTCTTGTACTCTCCTGACAGATGATATTCAAATGAAAGTCGAGGCCAAAGGGATAGCATGCCACCGTTGAAGCATTTGATATGCCAAGGACATATAATGGTCCGGGCCACATGCAGAACAGCAGATCAAACACCTTCTAGGATTTCAGAAGAACTTAGTGTAACACAAAACAAGCTCTTCGAAGACCCCCCCCCCCGTCATTGTACTCTATGAGCGAAGTTCACATTGTAACATCAGGTCATGGATATTCACAAAACTAATTTAATGTTGGCAGTTGATAGTCTAAAGAAGAAACAGCCCTTGCTCTCTACTGGCTCTATTGTTAGCAACGATAGACAACACAATCTAATCACAATCTGCACAATGTCAAGAAACGTCATCAATTTTACTTGTTTGATTTACGTATGAACAGCTGCAGAAGTGGCACCACATAAAGGTGGATCTCTGCTCTCCTTCAGCCACTCCACATACAGTTTGACGAAGGAGATTTAGTTCATGTCAGAGGGAAAACTGGGACTGGGAATTATAGGAATTACTTGTTGGAGGTCATCCATGCGTGGTACAGAGCTGGCTGATCATGTCACGACTATATTAAAGTTTTTGGTCAGTGGTCAGAGAATCCTGTTGGTTCTAAAGACTTGGATATAGCTTACCTTAATATGAATAACTTAAACTGACATTTCAGGCAGGTATACAGGTTACATAAGAAAAACAAACATTGAGTCTGAGAATCATTTGCTATGTTTTACAAGCTGCAAGATTAAAAAAAAATTTTAAAAAAAGAAACTCATCTTGCTGTTTATGATGTTTCATTTTTCATTTGCACGCGCTGCCAGTTTGATGTACACAGAGCTGGCGGCTGTACTTTGTACTGTGGCCTAAATGTGAACATCTGGATGCATGCTCACGCTTATCAAGTGTAAGATTTACCGTGTTAACCTTTTAGCATGCTAGCACACTGAAAAACTGAACAAAGAGTACAGTTATGAAAAATACAATGTAGTCTAATTGTGAAACTGATGATATTGCTAGTGGAAACCTCAAGGGATCATCAGTCTTGTTACTATTCATCGTGTGTGACAATTTGTACAATACAACAACAGTTGTCTGGACATTTAATTCTAAATTGTGAATGTGAATTTCACCATGTAACTAGAAGAAAAGCATCATAAAAGTCACTAAAATTAATCCTCTGGGCAAAATGGATGCACATACTAAATTTATTGGCAATCCAACCAGTTTTAATCTATGAAGTTAACTCACAAACACAAAGCAAACTCAGTACAAGAGCAGCAGCAGATGAGGAAGTTTTAAGTTCCTGTGTGACAGAAGCATCCAGTTTAAGAAGTGCAATCCTATAAACCCTGCAATGACCTTACATGTGCATAGATGAAGAGTAATCCCACATCTTAATCTAATCACAGTACAATCATGGCAGACGAGATTTGAACTTTCGCAACAGATTCTCATGCATGTTATATTCGACGCAGCTTTGGTTTTACAGTACAGCAGGATTTGTATTTGCTGTGAGCATGAAATCTTCTTAAATTCTGCTGCGAGTTGTACTGTAGTATGACGGTAATCAGAGCGTTGCAACAGAAAATTATAAATTAAAGGGAGGCTTGATGTAAAGGGCCTTTCATGATCCTGTCATGCTTGACTGAGATGCTAGTTTGGACATTAGATCTGTGCTCTTGATAAAGATGTGATATGAAAAATCGTGCAGTAAACACAGCATTAAACTAGAATCATGTGGTAGCTACATGTCTATGTTAGTGAACTCTGGCAGAGGATCTTTGCTGCTCTTTTGTGTTGCCTCACGACAGAGAAGTTATCTACCAGCTCTGCTAACAGTAATCATTCATTGTTCAGGACTGTCATTGCTATTTGACAGGTAGAGGGATTGTAGACCATAATAACCAATCTGATCTGTGATTTAAAGTGATGCTCTTGTTTAGAAAGAAGTTGGTGGGCTTGGTCCTCAACACACTGCCTCTACAGATAGCCTGTCTTTCACTACTGCTTTGTGACATTTCAAAGTGAAAAGATTTACCAATTTCATACTCAGAAAAGAGCTTGAAAGAAAATATGGAAGGATAAGACTCAAGAGATGCTGTGCTGACACTAATTAAGGAGCAAAAAAAAACTGCAGTCTCTGGAAAAGTCTGAGATTTCAAAGGTAAGAGTCTGAGATCAGATGCAGCGGGACAGAAGCGGCTTGAAAGAAGCTCTCAGTGCACTTAAAGATTTGCATGCAGATGTACTGAGCAAAGCTATTCAAAGGCGGAGAGGAGGACTGAACAGAGAGGAGAAGTTTGGATGAACCTCAATCTATTGCTCATAATGAACAATCTGAAGTGGTTATGGTGATGTAAGTTTAGCTAGAGGTTAGAATTTGGGAAGTAAAACAAATTTGGACAAGGTTTTTACTTCAAAGTTTGGTTGTGTTTGGGCAACAACTTGTGAAACGCTTTAGTTAGAACAAGAACACAAAATCTAAACTTCTAGTCAGATCCACTTAGTGTGGCTCAGTAACTGGACGCAGGACTGTAAAATCTGCATCAGATACTGGGCTGCGCACCACTCTTTCACTTTCACTACTTCTCTCCCAGATGGCTACCACTTGTTCCCACTTGTTTTTCCTCTCCTCACAATTCCTTCTTCACACTTTCCCAATTCTCAGAAATTTCAAATGAGGTCAACTACCATACATACCCACAGATGTAAAGACAACACCTTCAGTGCGGCTTTTGTGGAACTATTTGTTATCTCAGAAAATCAGCTGTAATTTCTCATGTACTCTAGATTATGCACCTTTAAAAACACATTCAATTTGCCCTGTTTTTAAAATTTTTGTGTGTTTTGTAAGTATTTCTAATGACACAAGGAAATAAAGAAAAAACGTGATATGTGTCGGAAATGTGATCTCAGAGACTTGGATGAATAATTTTGATTTTGTGTTTGGCACAATTTTAAATAAGTGCATCTGCTTTTGTGAGCAGGACATCAAATGTAAATTGCAGGTTGATAATAATGAGAATTATTATCCTCCTGACACTAAGACTCTCTTAAAAACATGAGACGTCTGCTAACATATATGCAGATGCGTGCTACACTTGAGGTTTAACTGGTTGCCATTAAGACACACACATTATAGCTCTTCTGTCTACCTAGGCTACATTTAGGGACCGGCTGCCCCAAATGGCTGTGTTTTCATCAGCACTGTCTCTCGGGAGGCGGAAGTGTCTCACACTGAGCCCTTCTCAGCCATCACTGAATGCATGAGGCACTTAGATGCAGGGCATAGAAAGAGAGCAAATCAAAGGCTGCTAGGTAGATGAAGTCATTTTGAACATAAAGCTATTTAGATGCAGTTTAAAGTATTACATAAGGAGGCATTTATCTGACATGATCTGGTGCTTTACATCCTCAGTATAATGTGCAGCTTGGGGTCTAGGTTTCTGAAAGAGACAGAATGATTTATTACCTCCATTTGTCACCCACAGGGCCTCAAGCATTTCAACTAAAGACAAATGACACAAAAAAACTTTCCTACTCTCAGGCTGACTTTGTTGCAGAGATGGTGTTTCTTTCAGTTGACTTCCTCCTATAGTCCACTGATGTCAACATGAATTTGCATATGATGGCTTCTCATTTCTAATAGAGTTACAAATGGAGCTACTGATATCATTTCCTCGCACGGACATTAACATTATACCTGCTCTGGTTTTCAAACCCCATTACATGCAGTAGATAACCACAAATGGAGACATACCTATCATGGAGAGCGAATGAGAACGCCGCAGCTCCGACTGTAGACAATAACATTTGCATGTTTCCCACCAGCCCCATCTATTCTCATTTGTGTAAGTGTGCAGGCAACATTACAGATTGCTATAATTCCTCAAAGCTGACAGTCGTGATGTGGCTGTTAATGTTACTGTACCGGTTTGTGCCTCGGGGACAGTGAATGATTTGTACAGTCATTTTCCCTGCAAAAACTGGCATCAGCGCAGGTGATTGTGTTACAACAATGCTCTAAAAAAAATTGCACTGAATGTTGTAAAGCCAAGAGCGGTGATGAAAATATCCCGCAGCCAGCTTTGCGCAGATCAAGTTGTAATGTTGGGTGAACGAGAAAAGGCAGCAGCGCTACGTCTTCATCTGTTTTCCAACACTGTGCTGATAGGGTTATCAGTAGAAGACAACTAATGTAAACTCACTGCACATGAAACTAGCCATGTGTCCTCTGGTTTCCTCCTCAGAGAGAACAGCAAGTAGACCGAGCAGAGCTTTGGTTCTGGGGTAAAAAGCTGGTGTTGCAAGCAGCTTTCAGCACCCCCGTGATTTGGAGCACATTTACAGGGCCCCAGTACACAGGTATCGCTCTGTAAGAATGTTGAGGACCACAGCTATGTTTCTGTCATCAGGGGTCTGTAACTGTGTAGGGATCTGTGCTCCAGCTGTTCTGACGCATGCTTGCCATGCAAAATGCTTGTGATATCCTGAGAAACACAGGTACATGAGCAGCAGGGGATGATCATTGTCACTTGTAAGTTTCCAGAAGTATGTCAGAGAGGCTTTGTTAGTTAATTTCAGTGCAGGGAACAAAAGGATTAGGCAGGAGGAGGGGGTGAAGCTGTTCAGGTCTCAAGGTGTTCCCACCGTCTTCTGTTTGGCAGAACGCTTCAGGCATACAGAATGAATGGAGGAGTCCACAGTCTACACTCCAGACCTGCCAGACGGACATCCTGCCTGTCTTGCACACACATTCAATCAACGTCATAATATCATAATAATTCTTTTTTTTTCTTTTAATGTGAAAGGCTTTGAACTTTCTGGCAATCATGGACAAAAATGAATATTCCCCCTCTCAGCACACACAGAACCTCAAACAACAGAACAAATAAACAAAAGTCCATTCTCAAACAGCAGAGAAAAAATGAAGGCACTTTGCTTCAAATTTTGGGTGTTTTCCTAAGATAGCAACAATCTACAAGTGCAATCTGACTTTTAGTGCATCAGCTGCCAGGTCGTGATGCACATTATTGCAACTGTATAAGGCGATTAAACTGGATAAAGGGAGAAAACAGTGAAGTCATAAGAAGATGACAGATAGAAAGCCACTGATATGGTATCAGAATGGACTATTAGAGGTAACGTGTGATGCACAATATAGCAGTAATGGCTGATTGCAAGGATGGTTATTTCCACTTCATGTGACTAGCAATAATAAACCGAGGCAGGGAACTGACCTGAAATGATGTTTCATCCATATGGCCACGATGTTAAAGTCATTAAACATATTCCCAACTGTTATCATTATTACTGCAAAATGTTAACAACCTTACTGCCAAGTATTTTTAAACCAAGGGAGAAAAAAGTCATGATATGCTACCTGAAAATGTCAGTTGTTATAGATTGTAGATCCAACATTCCCACTACTGACTTAGTATATTATTGTTTCCTCCCTCAACCTTATGGCCCCCTCAGCCCTTTGCTCACTCAGCCTTATATATTACATTAAATATTAAACAGGGCATTAATAATATACAACAACGAAAATCTAAATATCTGAGTGCCTGACCATGTGAAACTTTATGAGACAGACAAAGATTGAATCTGAAGAAGGAAGAACATATGGACTTACTGATGAGCAACAATTTTATTCAGGTTTTGCTATTAGTTTGCTGTTACTTTATTTCTGATTTTGCAGTGATCGTGACATTAATTTTGCTGAAACCACAGAAAAAAATGTACAATTTATTTAATAAAAATAGCAAACAGGTTACTCAAGATGACCTCCAATCCACTGCATAGACAGTTTTTAGTTTTATTCTTTTATCTAGAACTTACAGCTGCATAGACTATTGTAGTGATATTTTTCATGGTACTCATATGTATTCAACATTTTGTCATTTCAGTGAACATTGAGAGATAAATCAAATACATAATTAGTTTCGGTCTCTATAAGGACAAAGGATTTGAGGATTTGAGATGATAATTGAGAATTGCTTCTTCCAGTAAGTCCGTTGGTTTGATAAGGGTTTTTTAAAATTAAGGTCTTTGGTTAAAGTTAGTTGGAAAAGTTTTCTTTAAAATTCAATCATAACACCAATGTACTTTTAACACACGATGTGTATTCAGACACGCATGGCATCTGTGACCAGAAAAAAGAAACACTCACTATTCTGTCACGTAAATCTAATCCTGTGTGTGAGGACTGAATAGACAATTAGATAATTATTCTTTATTGCTTTTGTGGTGGGGGGATTATGCTGCTGCCTACAGGCAAATTGGATGCGTCCATATTATGCACATTCCACTTTCATAAAACAAATCCTCCTGGTCTTCATCCCCAATACAATTAACATAGATATTTGTATGTGTGTTTGCATCTGGTGGAGCGGTCAAGATAAAAAGACACAGCAACACACAAAGATGAGGATGAATACATCTTGCTACTTAACTACATTCACAGATAAGCCTGCTGTAACGTTTGTTGATATAATAACTGCAATATCAGCTTCGTGACAATCTTATGTTAGAATTTTAACTTCCCATGTGAAGCCGTGTTAGGAAAAAAACTGAGAAAAGACCATCAGGCTTTTCAAGCTTTTTTTCGCTTGACGGCTGATGTAAAAATGATGCAGAGCAGAAGTTTTAGCTTCATGGTATCTGCGTTACGGTACAACAAGACTGAACTTTTTGCTTTATTGATCTGTGACAGTTCCCATGGAGAGTGTTGATTCACAGTGTGTTTACGACGGCAATGCAGATGTGAAGATGAGGGCTGCTCAGTCAGGAGTCATAATTATGCCCAAATCATCTGAGTGATAATTAAATGAGACAAATTAAATTATACAAAACCTGGTATAGAGTGTGTTTTTTTTTCTTTTGAAATCAGAAAAAAGCTGAAAATACAGGGAATTGCTCCAACTTGCTGTTTGCTGTATTAATTTAGTGCTATCGCTGCTGTCATTTCTCCATCAGAGCTGGAGCGCAGAACCATGACATCATTTCCAAATGTTTTCAATGTCTGTAATGTTCTCAGTGACAGGTCTGCCAGGGGAACCGGTTCTGCTGTGAGCAACGGTCCACATTTTCTCCGCATAAGCCGTGCTCTGATGTATGTCCCGTGCCTGACGATCATGAGGACGTTTTCAAGATGATGTTAAAGATTTGCAATCAATAACAGACGTCATTTTTCAACTTACACTTGAAAGGATAAGCCAGATGGTGAAATTGTTCAGACAGGCATGATTTCCTCTGATGGTGTAGTCTCTTTGTTTGCACGGGGTGACCGCAAACACATGCTACTCTTTAAGGGAGTTATTCTACATGGGAGATGTTTTTGATTGTTTTGTCATAACGGACAAAGAAGAGATCCGAGATGATCACACAGTCATCCTGCCTGAGTCCATAATGTAAAATAACCTATTTCATCTTTAACCTTCGTGTTGTCCTGCAGGTCAAAATTGATCCGTTTTAAAGTTTGAAAATGTGGGAAAAATATATATATTTTCACAGTGAAACTTCTGATGTCCACATTTTCAACATTTTTGGGAAACCTTTGAACATTTTTGGTGGGAAAAAAAGAAATGTTAAAAATGTTTCTTAAGAGCATTCACAAAAAAAATGGATTTTGGTTAATTTTTTTGTGAACGTTCTTAAGAAATTATTAGAAGTTTTACTAATATACATGCCATCACTTCAGATATCTTTAGGATTTCTTTGAAAGATTTTTACAATTTTTTTGAAAATATTTACAAGAATTTTCTTGCCAAATTTGGGGGATTTTTTAAAAACAAAATTTTTAAGGAAAACTTTTAAAGAATTATTGGCGTTTTCTTCCCGAAGGTTTTGCAAATTTTCAGAAATTTGGGGAATTTTTTTGCTGATTTTTAAAAAATTTTTTCAGACAAGGAAACAATATTATTTGGTGCCCATAAATGAGGACAACAGGAGGGTTAATGGTGTGTGGGTTTAATTTCAGGGAAAAATCAACTGAAAGCTAGATGATGGGTGTCAGTATAGATGCTAACAATTTTCTAAATTGTAAATATATACAATTTTTTTGTAGCGTTTTCACATTTTGAGTACCTTTATCCATCTGCAGCAGCTTAGTGTCAGACCTCCAGTAAAAGCAACCAAATGATGTTCCTCCCTCCTCTGCTTGCCCCGGTGCTCTGACAGCACATCTCAGCATCCCAGAATCCCGCTGACTGTGTCTTCTTCTGTCTCGTCCCCAGACTGCCGCTCCAGCTCCACCTGCCTGCTGCTAAAAGACGTCAAGCCGGGACAATTGGCCCCCCTGTCCACTTTTCCCTGCCATCCATGCTGCCTGAAAGCTCTCCTTCACACACACATGACAGATGTCCATGCCCTGCCTCTCTGTCTGGCCCCTCAGACTATCTGCACATTCGTTTTCGTTCCCTCAGACCATTAGGACTGGGTAACGATGACATCTGTCACTGGGAGCTTGAGGTGTCTTTGGGGTCTTGTGACAGAATCCAGAAATCAGTCTGCAAAAAACAACAGAAAATAGCCACAGATCCCTTCTCCACATTCCTCCCTTCTGCCATTTGGGAGGGGGAAATGAAATGCTAGATAATCCCTCACCCAGTGACTTTATTTGAGATGTGCATAAATCGCAACACTAAGACCTACTAATACTGTTGACACTGTTATACAATAGGATTTTAAAGGATCTGGATCATACAGTAACCTTAGCATGGGCAAAGACTTTGGATTATCTAGCGACAATGACAGTGTGGCATCTTGAGTACAAATGTATTCAAGATGGCACAAATTGAGAAGATGATCCTCAATTTATACTTTGTTCATCTGTATGATCACACAGTTAACTTAGCAGGTCAAAAAACAATGTCAGTAAAGTATATGAAACCTAAGTCCATGTGAATCCTGAAGGTAAATACACTATTTATATGCAAATACACAGATCCTGGGCCTAAATCTGTTGTAATGAAAATGTATTCATTTGATTGATGCCCGAGGATATAGTGACCCACAATGAAATGAAAATATGCAATAATTTCAGCCTCCCAGCCGGATATGGGGAGAGAAAAAAATCAGAGCAAACATGGAAGTAATTTTAAGAACCTTCCGGTGTCTGCAGATACGATCAAACGTTTGATTTCAGCAGGCATGGGAGCAGTCCTCGTTCCAAGGATACATGGACTCACGGTGACCACAAATATGCTTTAAAGACAAATAGCTGTACAATGGTTGGTCTGTTTTATGACAGTAAATGTGGTTCAATCCATAGTATTATGGAAAAATATGCTCGATTTTAGGTTATCGTGCAAACAGGAAGAGCATAATGAAACATGACTGTTTCTAGCTGTAAAACGATGCGTCTGCCGTGTTTGATATAAGCTGTGTGAGGCGAAGACATTCAATACAAATTTGCCACAATTTTCCCCACATTATGAAGTTAATTTGTGGGAAATGATGCGGAAAATCACAATAACTGTATCTTATTTGATTACTATTAATTGAGACATTACATTAGGAAGGAAAAAACATCAAATTTTACTTTAAGGAGTGCAGACGTGCAGTTAAGGAGTTTGACATTTTGCTGGCAAACACAAGAGAATGCAATTAGATATGAGTTTTGCTTCTTGGATATATGGAAAAAGCAGAACTGGAACCTTCACATTCAGGTTTAATTGTCCAGTTCAGTCCGATTGACTTTCTCTATTTAAAGTGTTGTAGGTTTTTTTTGCTCCTTCTTGACAAGAGTAAAAATTAGAACCGTGTTTTTTCTAATACAAATGTGGCTTCCTGAAAAAGCCTTTACAACTGAGTGAAACATATGGTAAGCTGATATGTCAGGGTTTTACTACGAAAACATCTGAACCTGATAATCACTGTGGTTTTGTTGCCAAGCCACAAAAACAACATTTACACTGAGCTGTGCAGTTTTGTTCCTGTTTCCCTGTCTGCTCAGACAGAGAGACTCCATATACTGTCAGTCACTCAAAAAATACAATGTTTACCTTCACCATTTTACCCACTGGCTGTTGGAGAGGGACCAGGCTGTGGGAGGCATGAAAGCAAAACGCAAGCTACCTGTTGGCTGAAAAATCTGCTGAATTAATACTTTAGTCCTCGATTTCGTCTTGAGGTTACTGCCCTGAAGAAAACAAAAGGTGCAAAGCATGATCGCTGTTCACACGTGATAAGGTGTTGCCTCCCAGCCTGCGTCTGCTGTTTGTCACCAACTGCAGCTCCTCTGGCTCCCCAGTGTTCTTGTTACTGTTCTCAGAGGAGCTGGTATGTCAGCACACCATGCAATCCTCTACATTCACTAAAACATAGCCATAGGGAGGGTGAGGGTTGATTCTTTCATATCCGTAAAGGTCAGAGGGGAGGCCTCATGTTCCAAATCCTGCTGTGCACAACTGGGGAACATTAAAGCTACATCTTCTAAGAACTGAAATCATGTGACTGGCAGAAAATACATAAAGCTACACCACCAGCTTTTACTGGTGTCTCGGGTACTGAAGGCCAATTGCACATAGACATCAAGTGATTTTTGTCCCTTTAACTTGATAAATACATCAAAGGAACACTGATAATTTGGTTTCGTAATCTCCCTTGGATGCGCCAGAACAGTACAAACCAAAGCATGGCATCATGCTGCCATCTAGCTGTCAGAAGACGTATGTACTTAAAAAAAGCATACAATTAAACACGTTGAAAAGTTACTCTGTGGGTTTTTTTTTTTTTTACTTAAAATGTGCACAAAATATTGCAAGTTCAACACATGAAAATGTATAAATCAATCAGTTTTAAAATAAAATGTATCTGTGGCCAGCATGACAGAATCATTTAAGGAAAAAAAAAGACAGTCTGGTCACGTTTCACAAATTGTACATACAGGCCACACAAAAAACATGGGCAAAAATACTCAAATCAACAGGATGATATAACTCTTTCCATTTAAAATCCATCGTTGAGGACGTCAAATAATTCTCGTTTTCGACACTTTAGTTCCACTGTAGCCTTGTCATGTGGTGTTCAGGCCACATAATTTGTCCCTTTGTCACAGTGTAGAAAACTGTTGCTCTACACAGTAATAATGTCCATGGCAGTCAAAAGGATTTTCTCATGCCAAGGTGAGCAAGCATGTCATTAAGATTTCACATATCAAAGTGAGGTGTGTTCAGATGAGATCACTCAAGTTCCTTGAACCGTGCAAACATGGCCTTGCGCACTGCTTGTTTGTAGGTGGTATTGTCCCAAACGACTGGCTCTTTCTTCTTTCTCTGCTACACAAAAGAATGCAATGTTAGGTTTAATAAAGAAACAAGGAACACTCTTTCAATGAAACTTTAAACCTACCGGCACAGATTCAGCCCCTAAACCAGGCCTGTCACTGCCTTTGTTCACGTCCCTAAGCATAAAGAACAAACTGTTAGACACAATATAAAGTGAAGCATCGCTTATAAAAACAATTTAAAAAAATTAAAAAAGAACTCTCCTTTGCTTCCCATTTCAGTCACATGAAACATTTGCAACTAAAGCGTACCTGGAGCTTCCTGCCCAGGCATTATGATGCTGCGGCTGTTGGTGGTGTTTTCTTCTTTTCTGTTCTGGTGATCTAGAAGCCTCTCTGGCATTCAGCTGTGGAGGACACATTTTACTTTTAATAACCAACTCGCAGCATGATGCTGAGAAAACATTCTCACTCCATCAGTGTCACTTACTTCTTTTTCCTGGTTCTCCAACGCCTCTAATTCCTTCTTTGACCTCTTGATCTTGAGGTGGATCTCCATATTTTGCTGTTGAGACAATAATACAAGTATCACAGGCTGAATCTGTCGCATCACTGTCAACTCATGTTCATTGATAGCTTAAAAGACAGTACTTTGTGCAGGTCAGACAGCTGCTGGTGGCGGATTAGAGCATCCTTGTTGGGGAACTGTCTCCTACACAGAAGACAAGCCATCTTCTTCCAGTCCGTCAGTTTGTCGTCCTTGTCTTCTGGCTGGTTGCCCTGAATGCTTTTAGCTGCCTCATCCTTATCTTCTTCCACCTCTTCATCGCTTCCAGCTGCATAGTCTGATGCCAGCAGACCCAGGGAGCCCATCGGACGCTGAGAAACAAAGTGGAAAAACATTAATCTAAGCTATCCCAGTGGTAACAAGAATAAACTTCCTTTTTAAAAAAAAAACAAACAAAAAACTGATTAATCCAGTTTGCTTCATTACTGTAAGAAGATTAAAAAGACACACTGAAGCAAGCAACCAAAGATAATGGAGGTATAATTAAACAGGTCAACACAACACACTTGAATATGATTTAAGTGGAAAGGATTCTTACCTTTGATTTTTCATCTTTCTTAGGGGGAGCAAGAGGCTTCTTAAAAAGATCATCTCCACCAGAGATCTGTGGACAAGTCAAAAGTCAAAGTCAAAGGCAGCTTTCTTGTCAATTCTTCAATATGTACATGACATACCAAGAATCGAAATATCATTACTCTCTCTTCGTGCAACAGTAGACATTAAATAAAGACTTAGAAAATACGATATTAACAAAGAATACAACGAAAACAATCAGAACACTGCAGAAACAAGTAGCGGTTATAACTGCATTCATTGTAAGGCAATCTTATGATTAGATGTGAGTTTCTAACCTTCCTCTCAAAAATGGCAAAACCAGCATCAGCTGACTTCGACTGCCTCTTATCGTCATCCATTCCAGTCTTCAGCACTGGAGATGGAGCACGGACGCTTTCCTTTTGACGATTCTGGATCTTTGCCCACCGCTCCATATCTTTCATGATCTGCAGTTAGCAACAACATATTTCTTACCGATTTGCCCTCCACAGCAGTAGGTATTAAATAGTTTGTGTGGTGATATCAATGCATAGATCCTACCTTAACGGCAGCAAGACTTCTCGGCTTCTCGTCCTTCTCTTTGTCCTTTTTAGCGGAGTCGTCATCTTCCCTTTTGTCAGGAGCCGCTATAGATGTTGTGGCAAGCTCCGAAGGGGGGCCAACAGCCGGAACAGGGACTGCTGAAGGAGCTGTAGAAGCCTGGGGTGGCACCGGCTTCTTCATTTCTAGAGGAGCATCTGCTGCTGGGTTGGAAAGAATGGCCTGGTCTTCAGCAGTCATGGCCATGGGTTGGGTTTCTGCAGGGCTACCTCCTGGAACTGGGATGTAGGTCTTCGACACAGCATCCCAGTACATGTACTCCTGGGTTTGAGCGTTGTAGAAATACTACAAAAAAAATGGTGAAAACGGAGACAGACAACTTAGTTCAAACACATTCATGGTGACTACAGGCTGACTACTTTGTGCAGATATAGGCCCAATTTGTCGTCTTTGCTGTCTGATCAAGGACTCATTATAAACACTTCCTTGTCACAATCAATTGTTGGTCAATTGATCAGATTATGCTAGCTGTTTAAGTCCACATGTTACTGGTCTGCACAGTCCTGAACCAAGAAAACAGACAGAAAAAACACAGCAGACAAACAGTTCACCAACATAAAGTGTGAAGTGCTGGATGTATGATTTCACTGTGCGAAGGAACCACAACTCATAGCTGTAATGCACATCCTCTACAAAAACTGCTGAAGACAGCATGCATGTCTCAGATGTACAGTTGAGGCCAATTCGTACTTTCTGTAGACATGTCTTCAGGGGTACGTGTCATGTAAATTTTCTTTGTGAACATTCATTTGCTGTCCAAAATTTGTGACCATGCAGACTCCACATGTGCCAGGAAATAAGTGGTGCTTCAAACAAATGTTTGCATGCTAGAGGACAGACTGTTCGAGGAGTTTCCACTTATTTTAACATCATCATTTAAAGAGTTGTAATTCAAGTAGTCACCACAGATTTTTATGCAGGTTTTCCATCAGTGGAGTCCAAACACAGTATTTCTCCAGATATCCTGTGTTACGTTCGACCACTACACTACACAGACACGGAGAGCCAAGAATGGGCCCTTACTTTATCTAAGGTTACTGATTGCAGCATACATTTAAACAACACTGCATCTCCACAGCTACACTTTTGCCAACTCATAGGCTAGAGAAACCATGGAGTCACCGATGCATTGCATTCTCACCCTAGAGTTAGGATCGTAGTACAGCGTCGTCTCTGGATCGTAATAGAAGCCTGACGTGGCATCGTACAGGTAGTTGGTCGTGTCTGGATTATCAGAGCCTGGAAGAAGTATGACAAATATATATCATTAACATTAATTATGAATACTAGGTGCATTGATTGTTGAAAGTAAAAAGTATTTTAATATAAAGCATAAACACTGTATTTATGATAGATGTGTTATTCTGCACTGCAGTGGGACTGTTAAATACTTAATATCTAATAAACATTACTAATTTTAAATAAATGTAAACTTGAGGTGTTTTTTCTTACCATAAACGTAGGCCTGTGATCCCTCTGTGGTGGCAGTCATCCCAGCTAATTCTGGGGGCATGTGAGGTGTAACACCCTGGTACGACGGATCCACAGGTGGAGTTTCAACATAGCCAGCTCCCTATACAACATTGAAGAAGTACAGTTAAGTGTGCAGATTTAAGAGAAAATATATACATTTTTGCTTTTTGGTTTGTAACCTACCTGGTTAATGCTGGGGTCTGATGACAGAGCAGGATTAGTGCTGCCAGCCATTAAATCACCTGGTGACAAAAAAGTGAGACCAATTTGTGTCAAAGTTATGTAAAGGTGAAATTGGGGACAAAAGACACAAGAATACGTATTTGAGGAATCACCTTGAATCCCTGGAGGAGCACCAGCAGGTGGCTGCACAGGTGGCAAGTACTGCGGGGACTGCTGGAATAGCAAAAAACAAAAGTACACAAGTTGTCTCAGCGATCTGACCATTCACATCTTCTCATTAATTTTGTAAAGTGGTGCAAAACTAAGATGGCAACTTACCCCCACTATGCTGGTGTCAGGTGGAAAACCAAGGATAGAAGTGTTTGGTTTATCAAAATCTCTTCTGAAACTGAAACAGATAGAAACCAAAAGAACAAATTAGACAAGATTTTTCTAGTGAACAAGACCGGGAAGAAAACCTTCACAACATGGTGGACTTACTTTTGGTTTTTCAGAGGTTTGGCAACCTCAGCATAAACTCTGACTCCATCAATGTAAAGGGGCCTGGGTTTAGTGAGGAGCTCAACCAGACGTGTCACTTGCTACAAAAGAAGACAATGTTATGAGCTGGACACTGGGCAAATCACAAACACCACATATACATGAAATTAACAGCAGGAAACTGGGTTCACTGATATCCATCGATACCTCATGGGAATCCATGTCAACAAAGCAGAAGCACTTTGCTCCAGGCGGCTTGGCCTTCACTAGGCGAACGTTCCTCTCATCCAGATATGCAAAGGGATCCAAGGCTTTCAGGATAGTCTCTACTGTGGTGGTAGGCTTCACATTCTTTATTATCATGGCTGTGAGAGTGAAAAGAAATAATGTTTACTTGACTCAATTATAAGTTATAATAGTCCATAACTGAACAAACATATGCACAGATTGGAAACCAATTGGATAGACTAGAGGTATAAAAAACAAAGAGCTCAGGTCAACATACTTTTGCTGTCTCTGAATACAGAGTCGGATTGATGTGAACTGTGATGAGGAGGGTTGCGGTTGTTCCAAGACTCTGCCTGTTGTTCCATTTCTTGCTGCTGGAGCTGCTGGTCCACCTGCTGCTGCCAGGCCTCTGGAGTCAGGTCAGAGTTACGCTGCCACTGGCTGTGGGGCACCGACTCCATAGGACCTTTTGGCTTAGAGCCATTCATGTTTGTCTTCAACTCTTCTAAAGGTTGATCTGATCTGGACAACTGGGGCTCCTTGAGTTGAGGTACTTTGTGATCTGATTCCTGATTCAAAAGGACAGGAACAAAGGCAAATTTTAACTACTTTTAAACGAGTACAGTAAAAAATATGGTGACAATATACAGTAAATTGTTGGACTTAAACTCTTAACTTGTTGGGGCTTTCTATTTACTCAACTAGAGGCCAACTGTCTAGAACAAGCTACTATTAGAGACAAACTTTTACTTCTGCTTTCCCTTGTTTTACAAATACATCATGTATGATTTACTTTAGTGAGAAGTCATTGTGTCCTCTGCTCTGCTGTTTGCAGTTAATGCAAACTCACCACTTACTCTGTCTGTGCATTTTATGTTCAATTCCAGGTCAATTTTTGTCCTATTTGTTCAGGAAGAACGGCTAAGAATTGATGAGAATGAAGAAATCAATGACTGATATCTGTATTTCCAAGAGAAACGCATGTGAAATATTCCGTTATAGTAATGTTACTGAACAATACTGTGGGAATTATAATAAATTAACCACAAACACTGTTGTAAGACAGGTCACTTTGTTCAACACATTATTTATAAGGTGATCAAACTATCACTCAAATATCTGTTTTGTTCACTGGGAATAAAAAAGAAAATCACTTTCTGTTATTACACTCACATGAACACCTCTTTCACAGTCGTCTGGCTGGATATACGTCATGCAAGTTGTTCTAGTGCCAACCTTTAGGGATCCCTGAAAGAAGAACAGAAAATGCCAAATCAGCATTATACTAAACTAGTAACTCATGGCTAAAATAATACCAGTGACATGCACTGTGGCAGGCTTAGCCCTCCTCTCCAATGCTGAGGATAACTGGGCCAACACTTATGGTAGTGTGGAAAGCCCAGGTCCTTGACCACCCTACATGTAGGCCACGTGCCCCTATACTTGGCTAGTTTCAAGGGGACAACAAATTAGGGCTGAAACGTAGGATTATATTTATTGCCAGACTGCCATCTAATGTAACAATAAAAAATAATAGTTTGGTCCATAACGTGTCAGAGGATTGCGAAAAATACCCATCAGTTTTCTGAAGCCGAACATGAGATCCTGAAATAGCTTTTTTTGTCCAACCAACACCCAAAGGAATACAAATCTCTATCACTCAAGAAAAAGAAAGTGAAAATTCTGAGCAACTTGCAATTAAAAAAAAGACACACTTCATCAATCGTTAAAATAGTTGATTTTTTTTCTTTAAATCAATCAGCTGTATTATAAGCACTCCTGTACTAGAAGAGTCTTGTCCACAGAGCAATGTTTCAAGGAGAGAGAAAAAACAAAAAACACTTCATACTCCCAAATGAGAACCACGTCCTCAGCGAATAAGATGTACAAACCAAACAGTAAAATTGTAAATACCCCATCTGCAGCAATGGACTGTATTTGCATAAAACGATATGAGCTGTTTCCAAGGAAAAGTCACGGTGAGTCTAAATGTATTTCAAAAAAAGGCAGTACCGTGCCTAAGATCCATAATTCTGATCTAGGCTGTGTGCATCAAATGTAAATGCAAATCCATACAGATTAATTCCAGAGTATCTCTTGCACAAAATGTAATTAACCATCAAAGTCATAAATGTGAGCACATAACTGGCTGTCTTGGTCCCCAAACATCAAAAAAATAAAAATAAAAAAGAACCAAACTAGAGTGATCTTTAACCTCTCATGACTGTTTCAAAGCAGGTGGTCAAATCTTTGATGATGGCAAACGTACCAACCACACAACTAACAACATCATCTAGTTTTTACACTGGCCTATCACCAGCTGTAGAACAAAAAAAAAATAAAGTCATAGTGAAAATTAAGTAGAACACAATCATCCAATGAACTAAAAGAAACAGCAGACAGGCAAACCGCTACATATTTCAGCAACACACTGACTGATCCCATCTACCAAGAGAAAGCGCTTGACCTTATTTTATAATTTTCATAAATATGATCAAAGCAGTCCTGTTCAGCGCTGAAGATCACGTTCAATAAGTCAAGATGTAAACTTTGTTCACAAATTGCTCCACGCAATCCGAAGATGACCGAAATACCCCAAAATTCACTGATGAGTTCAAGAGAATACCATCAAGAGAATATGCACCCTTTGGGAAAGTCCCAGATGACCAGAAGAGAATTTGTGAATTAACTTTTCCACAGAAGGAATGCCGCAGAAACTTGTAAACAAGACTTAGCGTCTGCAGCTGCGCTAGAAGCCTTGTGAAGCCATAATGCTCACTGTAAAGAAAACCAAACTGTTAGATCAACAAGCCAAAGAAGGGGACAAACTGAAATTTTGACCCAATTTTGGCACTAGATCCAAAGTCAAAGGAAAAATAAAGTCCAGAAGGATGAAGAACATCTGTACCACACCTGTCAAACTCAAGGCAGTGCCAGAAGAAGTCATGGAATCACTGAAGTCATTCGGATGAATGTCCTGGACACCATAGTCAACTGTACCAAATTTAAAGGTAATCCAATTAATAGTTGTTGAGACAAAAAACTCAAAGTGAATCTCAGAGCTTCCCAAGAGGAAATGTCAGAAGATCAAAATCTGATTCATCCTCTGGGAAACATGAAAAATTACAGATTTTTAAGACACTGCACCTAATAGTTGAGATGTTACAATTTGCACCAAAGTGCAACCAATCAGAGCCAACTAGAATCACAGCAAAGCTGCTGGCGTAGCTAAAAAGTCTGCAATGTAGACGTATACAAACACAGCGACCTTTGGTGGAAAAGGTGCACTTGCCTAAACCTTTTCTGGAAAACAATGCAACATCCTCCAGCAAGGCCCTGAGATTAAATTCCTGTCAGATAATTTTGAAGTTCAAATACAACATTCCTATTGTTAACATTTTAAGCATTTTGACTGATGACGAACAAATTATTACTGTCATAGCATTCTTGAAACAGAAACATATTCATAGGTTGTGCAATGTGAAACCTACATTTTATGACTCAAAGGCGTCAAAGTGCTGCAAGCACCAGTACAATTGTCAAAATTTTCCTTAACTCTTCATTAAATGTTAAAACCTCTTAACTGTTTGATAATCCTATAGAAACGAACAATTTTCTCCTCTAAAAATCTGTATTTTCTCGTTAAATACATTCCAGGGTTAGGCAACTTGCAGCTGAAATCTTGAAAAGGTAAGGTTTGAAATCAACAGGATGAAAACCAGTTGATGTCTAAATGTGCACAGGCACAGTTGAGAATTAATATTTTTAAAGTTCTCAAAAGTACTAAATAGGTAACTTGTAACTATCAGCATCTGACATCTTCATCTCCTCAACCAACTGTAGTTCACTAAAAATAACAGTAACTCCTCCCAAGTTCTCTCCCTCCCCCATCTACTAAATGCCCTCTCAACCCCTCGTAATCCTGATGGGAGAGACGGCCTTCGCAGAGTGACGAGGATGGGCCACCTTGTTGGACTCCATGAAGTGGACTGCATCCTCGAGGTTTAAAAACTCCACATAGGCCATATCGTAGCTGTAACCTGGGGACAGCATTTGAAATACAGATGGGTTTTTGTTAGTCAATGCCAGTAATGACAGTCACCCACTGAAACATAAAAGAAAGCATTCGTGAATACATGAAGATCAGTGCGAGCGAATATTTACACCCCTACTGACACACATACCTTTTCAGGAAAACATTTTGTTTTTGCTCTTTTTCTAGTCAGTCTTCTGATGACTGACATCATAACAGACTTTGCCATGAAAGGCTTTGATAAAGCCAAGCCTCAACAGACAGATATTCCAGACCATTGGCAGTGAACATTTGCGTAGTTTGCATCATGGAGACAGAAAAATTTGCAATTCATGTTTGTATCAAATTAAAAAAAGCACGCCTGTCTGTAACGCTGCTTTGATAGTTTCGTGAAAAATTGATACATAACCTTCACAAAAAGGCTTGGCATCATGTAGGCAACGTGTGTACAGCGATCCACTGAGGAAAACTCACTCTAAGCAGATGTTTGGATCAGCAGGATGAACAAAGCACTAGCAAGGCAGTTCCCAGGGTTTTCAGGTTAGCTGACTTCTTTTCTCAGAGTGCTTAGAAAAAGTGTGTCTGACGGACACATTCAGAGAGTCACTTGTCACAGATCTTTTGTGACAAACACTGAGTATCGCTATCCAAAAGCTGCTAATGTTGAGTCCTAGGTACATCCTCTAATTGCTGACAATGACCACACATCCTTAGGCATGAAAAAGGATGGCAGAACAGAAACCCCCCTTCTTTCTTTACTGAGCGAGTTCACACAGACCACCAACACCAAAAGCAACCAAGAATGTAAGGAAAAAAAGAATGCGGAGGTTCGAACGTCGTAAAAGCGAAATGTCGAGGGACATGTTGGCGAACAACTGCCCCAAACAGTCCCACAAAGAAACTTAATTCATACCTGGCACAACATTTTTGATTTTCATCCCCTGCATTGGCACACCATCACGGACTGCGAAGGCACCAAGAATCTGCAGAAGAAAACATCAAATTGGGGGAGTTAAGCCATAGCCGCAACTACTACCAACATAGTTTGGTAACTAGAATAATTAAAAACAATTCTGCTGTTCTGTTTGATTACCTGCTCCATTGTGGCAGTCTTTGGAATACCAGTTACGGATATAATATTGGAGACTTTGTCTTCCACTGATGCATTCCTGTAATCTTGATCCTTTCAGAGAAGTGTCATGAAACATTAAAATAGTATTAAAAGAATACAAACAGAACTTTCAATCAAATACTGGTGACAAAAAAAAAACACAACATACCTGAGAACCAGAATCACTAAACTTTGAAGCTGTGATGGGTTTCGACTCTTTGAGGAGTTTCTCTGGTGCATGAAGTTCTTCGTGTTTGTATTCAAACACCCTACCGGACCCCGTTCTATAATCAATGTCCCTGTAGTCTTGGTCTCTTGCCTGTACCGTGCTGTTACTTTGGAAATCATGTTCTGTTCCAAGCTTACCCCTGCCAGGTCCTTCACTGTGTGGCATATCTTTCATTTGTTTAAAGCAATCATTTGGCTCCTGAATCTCTTGGGAGGGCTGATTCTTCTCTTGATTGTAAGGGAGCCTTTCATCATGATTTGATTTTTTCTGAATATGCTTCGGGTCCCTTTCTCCAAGCCAGTGTTTACCCTCATTTTCTCTACCAAGAGGGCCAGTTAAGGGAACCATTTCTGGGAGGGGATGGTCTCGTGACCCTTTGCTGCCAATTGGTGGTAGACCCATAGCAGGAAAGTGGTCACCACGGTGAAAGCCAACATCTTTCCCTGGAAAGTCAATAGGAGACTTATCCCTCTCCTGAAAAGGTGGTGGATCCCTAACATTTGTATCTCGTCCAAAACCTACGGGAAAACTTGGTTCAGGCGCACCTCCCATACCTTTACCCATGTTGTAGAAAGGATTCTTGTCCTTCCGACGGTTCTTCCACTCTTCTGCGAGTGTCATCTCTTCACCACTCCGATAATCCATGAGTGGGCTGCCGCTTGAATCTTGATACTCTCTCTTACCAGCACCATCTCTTGTGCCCATAAACTCTGTCCTCTGAGGAATATCTGATGACATGTCTGGTCTCACCCTGTCAACTGCAGGGACATCACTGTTGCCAAATTTTAAAGGAGATCGATCTCTACCTCTAAATTCACCCGATGGTCCAGGGCGATTTCTGAAATCCATATCAGAATCAAACCCACCTCTTGGATTAAAAGGTGGCCCCCCCCTTCTATCAGTGTCCATCATTCTCCTTTCACGTGGAGGCAAGTCCATATCAAAGCGGTTGGAGTCACCAATGCTCATTTGGGGCCTGTCATGCGTGTCCCGAAATTCATCATTTCGCTCCATTCGGTCCATGGGAAACCCTCGTCTTCCATCAATATTAGGACTGTTGAACTGTGGCATGTCGTAATTAAATGACTCTCTGTCTCTCATGTCCATAAATCTGTTGTTTGGTTCCCGTGCTGGCATACCCCTCCCTCCCATGTCTACTGAATTCCTGCCTGGCCCTGAGAAACCAGAAGAATTCATAAGTTTGTCTCTAATGGAAACTTCATAGTGTCTTCTAAGACTGAAGTCAGGCTCATCTCCAGGTCTGAAGAAATCTCTGTTTGGCTCTCTTCCTCGCATATCACGTGGGTCCATATCTCGCCCCCTCATGGAAGGCCCATCCATCCTCCTTATGTCCATGGGTGGTATATCTATAGGTCTTGGGCCCATGTGACCCATTGGGCCCATGTTCATCCCATCTCTACCTCTGTAATCTGGCATGGGGTGATCTCTGCCCCCAAACATTTCTCCACGGTGATCACCACTGAAATAAAAAAATAACATATTAGGCTACTGATTCGAATAAAAAGCACATGACCAAAGAACAAACCTTAGAACAAAATAATACAAAGGGTTAAAAAAAGATAAAGCCTTAAAGTAGGTAACACAATCTGATCAACAGAAAATCTAATGAGTGACTAAAAATATGAATAAAGCATAGTAATACGATGTAGTGATACCATATTCCCAACAATTTGCAAACAGTACTACAGGAGGTACTAGTAGTTGCAGTAAGGCTGCAACTAATAATTACCTTCACTGTCGATTAATCTGTCAGTTCATTTTTTAAATTATTGATTAGTTGCTTGGCCTATAAAATGTCAGAAATGGTAGACGTTCAGTTTACTGTCATAGTGGAGTGAAGAAATGAGAAAACATTCAGAGTAAAGAAGCTGGAATTAGAGAATTTGTGTTTTTTAATTTAAAATTACTCTATACAATTAATCAGTTACCAAAATAGTTGATGATTAATCTAATAACTGACAATGAATTGATTAATTGTGGCAGCTCTATGGTGAGGTTAGTGAAAAAAAAAATTCTTTCTTACTGCTAAGCTGAAATTTGTCTTAAAGCAATGCCTGTGATCAAATGATGCTTGATTACCGAAAGGGTGGTCCTCCCCGTGGTCCTTGCCCTGGCCCTGGTCCATCCCACATGCTTGCAAGTCAGTATCCTATCTGGAGAGAAGATTAACAGTTTGCATCATTATGTGACGGTAGATGATGCAATTCAATTCAGTTTTATATATAAATAGCGATAAATTACACTTCAGATTGTCTTAAGATGCTTTACAGAACCCAAATGGCCTGAACCATGAGTGATGAGTGCACCACATGTGACTTGTCCGTAACAACAAATTTGACAAGAAATTGAATTTTGACATGCAATAACTCTAAATTAGACTGATCCACATAAACATGCTCGTTTATATGTTTATACGGCGGTGTGTTCTCTTGGTGCAACAGTGAGGATTATTAAAAGATGGCTGCATACGTCAAACATGAGATCAATAACAGTGGGTGGTGTGATTGTTAATGGTGGCTCACAGAAGGGTGGCCTGCTAATTATAGCTCTCACTAGGCCTTCCAAATGTACGCCACAACACAAACAAACAACGTCAGAGTTGTAAATGACTGCACTTCACAGGAATTCAACGGAACCGAGCGAATTGAAATGCAGATTTTAGCACATTTGGATCGGACAGCTCATTAAAGCAAACCTTAGCCCAACGGATCAGAGGCGGATCAGAGCTGACGCTATCAGAGCTAACGTTACTCGGCTAACATTGAAAAGACGGTGTATTTGCGTTAGCTGGCCGCTCAGTAGCTTCCTTTACTGACTCTCAATAAAACCGTTATCACTTAAATATTTTTTTATTCATGAAAACCCCACCTTTTTTGCTATTTGGGCTCAAGGTTGATTTTGCGGAGGTTTTTCGGCCAAACCGTAGATGGATCCAACGAAGTGATGTAAAAAATGGAGACGAACCTTCTTCTTCTACGGTTCTCCAACAGAATCTTCTTCTTCGTTGTATTATATGTATGTAGAGCGAAATGCTGCCATCTAGTGGTTGTTAAGTACAGTAACTGTCATATTCTGTTCATTGTAAGCTCCATTAGACGGGAAACCATAAAAATGTTCAAACCCCAAAAAATGTATATTCAGCTAACCATAAAAATCCTCCCATGACTCGTATTTCAATCTTAACAGCTCTTAGTGCACAAGTTGTGTGCCTTTTTTAAAATATCTATCTATCTATCTATCTATCTATCTATCTATCTATCTATCTATCTATCTATCTATCTATCTATCTATCTATCTATCTATCTATCTATCTATCTATCTATCTATCTATCTATCTATCTAAGTCATTATGACTAAGAATTTTGCATAGTTTAAATATTAATGTATGCTTTCAGTATACATGGAGAAATGAATGATTTGAACACCTGAATATCAAGTACAAATTCACTGCTATATGACACAGTGTCTTTATAACACATAATGCCATGTCTTTATCTATTAAAAATGGTGTAAAGCTCATTGTGCGTTATGCTTTATTTCACTGTTGCCCAGATATATAAAAAACTAACTCTAAGCTTGACCTTGAAGCGAAGACGCTCCAAGTACAGGCGAGCCAGTTCTCCAAACAAACTGATCAGTGGATCAGTACAGTGAGTTTTAGTCTAGCTTTAAAGGCGAGATGATATTGTGATAAAGTGCACTGTAGTTTGTGTTGACAAACAGTCTTAATAACGGCCAAAGTTCTATAAAGAAAAATTGCTTGTATTCAAGTAAAATTGTGATCGGTGCTGGGACCTGTCAAATAGTAAAACTGCCAGTAAGGGACAACTTCAGAAAAGTGTCACAGTTTCAGCAACAGTATTGCTCATTTTATTTAGTCACAAGCATTGTAGCAACCTGTTAGCTCAGCTAAATGTTGCTAAATACACGTAAATAAAAAAATACACATGTATACACATACAATGCAAATATACATAGTCGTACAGTATATGGACTCTGCTAAAAACTCTGAATTCACTAATTACAAGTTACAACACAACAACAGCTAAAACATCACTTTACATAGAATGTCTAAATCTAGTTTCCTGTGTTTTAAATGAAGTGTGAAAGAGGACAAAACACAAATATCAATACAGCAGCTTACGACTCTAAACAGAAGAGCAAATAAAACAGCTAAAACCAGTTCAATGAAATAAATAAGCATTTATAATCAAGTTGTTCCTCTTGAAACATTTTCGTACATGAATGCAACAAATATTAAGGCACTTAAACGAAAAAATATGCTTTTCTTGCTGCCTTAAAATTCTAAGTTGTCTAAAGTTGCACTGCACTAAACCAGTAGATATCTAGTCACAGTGTCAAATTGAATCCTCTGTATCTGTTACACAGTCTGTCATTATAAAAACTTTTTATGGACAGTCATCTAAGTGTCACAGGTATTATATTGGACAATTTTGAAATCTTCAACATGGCTTAAAAAATTTCATTTTGGCTGTTTTTTAATTCAAATATTCATTTGTGATCCATTCAAAATATGTACATGACAAAGTTTTGTCATTTAACTGTATTCAGTTTTGGAGCATAGTTTCTACAACATTAACTCTTGAAAGCTTTCTGATAAATTTTCATTTATATATTTGTGAAATAACTTTTATATGATCAAATTACCAAATCTTTCAACTCATAATTTTAAGTCACAAGACTTGAACTCAGGATTGTAAGATCTGAAGCTAAAAAGTAGCATTTTGTTGAAACAGACTAATACATCTATATACAAAGAGCTGATGAATAAAGATGAGTAGATTTCACTAAATTACACTTTGAGTTTTTACAGTTTCAAAGGAAAAGCAAAACAACAGAAGAGCTACTTTGCAACAAGCTTTAAAGGGACTTGTGTACAAAATAACAAGAACAGGGGAGAGTGAAGAACACTATTCAATAGACCAATCAGTACAGGAGGCAAGAACATGAAATGCATGGTGTATTCTGCAAACTGGGGGATAGTCAGACAGCATAGACACGATATCATGATTCCAAATTTACTGGCTGTACTGCGCATGTGCTTGTAGGTTGGTTTTCTTGCATTTGATTGATGCCTAGTCGCCTTTTCTTGGTGGCAACACTTGGGGAATGTCGCCGTTGCACCGTGACTGCTGCTGCTCCTCCTGTCTGGCTGCACTGGGCAGGGAGAGCGCAGACATGGTAGCAGTCTGTGTATCTGAAGCCTTTTCACTAAGACCAGCTTTTATGGCAGCAGCAAGAAGGCCACCGCCACCTGCTGGAGCAGCAGGAGTAACCCCGGGTGTGTTGGGATCAGCTGAAGCTCCTGGTGCAAGACCAGCGGCGGCAGAATCCCCCTGCTCGGACGCTCGAAGTCTCTTCATGAGGGTGGTCACTCTGACAGCTTTCTGTGAATATTAAAAACAAAATGTTCGTTCACATAAAGTGACAACATACAGCAAAAATTACAGCTTTCTCTGGAAAAATACACATTACCATTCAAAAGTTTGGGGTCACCCAGGCAATCTCATATTTTCCACAAAAACTCACACTTTTATTCATGTGGTGACATAACTGCACAAGGGTTTTTATAATCAATCAAATCAATCAAAATTTATTTATAGAGCACTTTACAACATTCAAGTTGACCAAGTGCTTTCCAGTTAAAATCAAACAGTAAAATTAGAATAAAAGCAAATTAAAAGAAAGTAACGATAGTCACATAGACATGTCAAGAAAATAAAATCAAATAAAATCAAATAAAATAAGATAAAATGTCACCACATTACTGAGCATTAAAAGCCAGTTTGAAAAATTAAGTTTTGAGCCGGGCTTTGAAAAGGCCAAAGTCAGTGATGGTGCGCATGTCAGGGGGCAGTTTGTGCCAAAGTCTGGCCCCAGCTACTGAAAAGGCTCAATCACCCCAGTGTTTCATCAATTAGCCTTTCAACACCATTAGCTAACACAATGTAGCATTAGAACACAGGAGCGATGGTTGCTGGAAATGTTCCTCTGTACCCCTATGTAGATATTCCATTAAAAATCAGCCTTTTCCAGCTAGAATAGTCATTTATCACATTAAAAATGTCTAGACTGGATTTCTGATTCATTTAATGTTATCTTCATTTAAAAAAACTGCTTTTCTTTAAAAAAAAAAAAGAGGACATTTCTAAGTGACCACAAATTTTTGAACGGTAGTGAATAAAAAAACATTTTTTAACAGTAGAAAGTCAAATGGGAGCCCTTAAATATAGGTTTTGGAAGGTTTAAGCATGAGTCTGTGCTGGTGACAAAAATTGGGATGAAACATAAGGTAGTGTAGGACTAAAAATACGACTGCACTAGTAGCTTGCAGTCAATAGAGTGTAGACATGGAAATTTCTTCAGTGTATATCGGTGGTTATATTATGAGTATAGAAAATCCAGAGGCCAGTTGGAAACCTGGGGCATGATCATAAAGACTTCATTTTGTGTAATATGTGTCATAAATACTGATATATAAGAATAAATAAATTCATATATGACATGTTGGATATGAGAAGTACTACCTTCCACTTGGCTTTGGCAAAGTTCTTTTCGATTTGTGCACAAACACCATCCTTGATGTTCTTGTCAGAGGCAGCATTTCCAGAAATCCTAAGAAAAGAAACAAAAGAACAATTTTCTCAAGCACAATATAATAATTTTGCTCCCTATTTACCCAGATTAAAAAGGTTGGCCAGGACAATTTCTGTTAGATCTATTTTAATAACTTTCTTTTTTCTCTCTCTTACCATTCATGGGCTATAGCTTCCTGTGCTGTCAATCGCTGATCTTGGTCCACTTCCATCAAAGATGCCACTAAGTTTTTGGCTGTAAAACACAAGAAACAGTAATAGTTTACTTTTTAGACCCTGGACACATAATTTATGATTACAGAAATGCTAACACATTCTTAAATCTCGTGATTATCTCTTACCAGAATCTGAAATATCGTCCCAGTATGGAGAGTCAAATTCATAGTCCCCTGACAAAATCTTGAGGAAAAGATTCTTATCACGACTATCAGAGTCATCTTCATCACCATCATCATAGAAAGGAGGGTTCCCAGACAAACTACGAAGATAACATAAAAGGACAAGTTTTTTTTTAGGTAAAACATTCTAATGGACTGCAGATAAAATAACTTGGGAACATTACTGAGCACTCACAGAATATACATGATGACGCCTATGGCCCAACAGTCCACAGGTCTTCCATATCTCTGCCTCCCAACCACCTCAGGAGCTACACGTGAAAATAGGATTTAAATATTGTGATGATACAAAAACAGCTTTATGCAAAATGATCAAGATTTGTTTCTTTTTGTTGGAAGATTAAACATCGTTTTAACAAATTCAGGAGAAAACTTATTTAATTGATCTAAAGTAAGGTGTTATGTGACTCACCAAGATATTCAGGAGTCCCACATGGGTCCCTAATGAGTCCATTTTCCAGTTTAGCCAACTGGAAGTCACTGATAACAATTTTGGAGTGCTTCAAACGATTAAAGTACACCAAGTTCTCCAGCTGTATGAGAAGCAAAAAGGTTTATTAAACTTAAAAGCATCTGTTCTTATCTAAACACAGCGTTTCATGTCTGTAAAGGTTTTTACAAGGTTGTTCATTTTTTACAGCATTGTATTTGGCCTGTGTTGAAATGCTGCTAGGGCTGCACAGTGGCGTAGTGGTTAGCACTTTCGCCTTGCAGCAAGAAGGTCCCTGGTTCACGTCCCGGCTTTCCCGGGATCTTTCTGCATGGAGTTTGCATGTTCTCCCTGTGCATGCGTGGGTTTTCTCCGGGTACTCCGGCTTCCTCCCACAGTCCAAAAATATGCTGAGGTTAATTGATTATTCTAAATTGCCCGTAGGTGTGAATGTGAGAGTGCTTGTTTGTCTTTGTATGTAGCCCTGCGACAGACTGGCGACCTGTCCAGGGTGTCCCCTGCCTTCGCCCGAGTCAGCTGGGATAGGCTCCAGCACCCCCCGCGACCCTAGTGAGGATTAAGCGGTGTATAGATAATGGATGGATGGATGAAATGCTGCTATTTCTCACTAGGTGTCAGCAGTGAAGTGCACCTTTAGGTTTCTGTGGACGATTTTCAGAGAGTGCAGGTAAGCTACAGCTTCCAACACCTGCCGCATAACATTGCTGGTGTCCCTCTCCGAGTAGTAGCCTTGATCTAAGATCCAGTCAAAGACCTCTCTTCCTGTAGCTCTGATGAGATGGAACATCCCGATATAAAATGTGTCAGTTGTTGGTAAATGCAAAAAACCAACAACAAATATATTAAATAATCACATGTTGAATTTGACATTAGCTGTATAACATTTGCAGAAATACAATGTGTGCAAAAATGTCTTTCAAACACTTCGGCAGTACTCACAGCTCCAGGAAAAGGAAATACTCCTTCTTCGTTTCAAAAGTGTCAACCAGCTGAAGGATGTTATGATGTTTAATCCTTTGAAAAGCACAAAAAAAATGGCAGAGTAGAGTATTAAGATTTAGGTAAAATGGAGGGATGTGAGGTTAAATGAGCAACAACAGAGTAAATATCTAGAAGAAGGCAGCAACATAATTCCCATGTCAGATATTCATGACCGCTTAAGCAGCGCTGATAATTCACCAGAGATTTTTTGCACACTTGTCAAAAACCGGCAGTATGGCTTCACAACAGTGCAGTCGATCTGAGGCTGAAGCTGTAAAATACCGACTGGTTTGGCTGAAGCTTCACACAACTAGTTCCAAATCACTATCATGATATTCAGGCATTAGGCCTCTAGCCTTCATCAATAATAAATAAATTCTTGATTTTATTGATTCAATGCCATGTATGTTGATTTCTAAAATTAATTTCATATACTGGTGATGTTGGCCTTTAGAATGATTTATTCTTGGTATAAATACACCTACACTACAAAAATAAATTCTCAAGATATGGCAATATTTATATTAATAATATTTAAAAGATGGGGCTTGTAACAGTCTATGTTTTGGGATTCTCAACAAATCAAATAAAACAACCAAAACCAAAAATATTGTGGCATAATTCTTAATACTTTCCAACTTCCCAAACTGGCACTGAGGCCTATTTGCTCCTGCTGCTGGTATCTAAAAAGAACTAGCTAACAAATTGCTTAAATTAAAACAACACTGCTTATTAATTTTGTCAAACAGTTAACAAACAAGATTAAAGTAATACATTTATTGGAGACCATCGTCATCTGCAGACTGGGTGTGCTAATGAATATTTGCTGCAGCAGTGCATATGGGACTGACTCAAAATAAACTAGGTCCCGTGTTGATGGTAATGTCTTGTACTGCAATAGCGGTTTAGTAATGTGTTTGTAACCAGCTTTTGGACTACAGTGGAATTCTACATCACAAAGGTAAAAGTTATATCAAAATTTAGTTGTACAATCATTACTTTAATGGTCTTTTCATCAGATTTGTTGATAGTACATGCATCTAGAATATCACTAGACTGAAATGGAGGCGACTGGAGAAAACTGAAACAAACAAATGATGTCTCAGTTCACCAGATACAAGCAAGGTTTAGTTCCAGAGTCCCAGAACTTTACTTAGAATAATACTATTGTGTATTGCTCTTACAGTGATCAAAGCTTCGGTGTTTGGCTTTTGCCTTGCTTTTTTATATTTGGCTCAGCTGCAAGACAGCATTTTACTGAATTTCTGGGATTACGTTTCATGTCAATGCCAGGACAGTGCCTCAGACAAGTCACTTCTATAATGTCTCGTCCAACACTTTACTTACATCTTTAAGATCATTATCTCATTCTTGGCAGCTTTCCTCACTTTTCTTCCATCCTTTTTGTGGAACTTTTTACATGTGTACATTTTCAAGGTGTTCCTATCCTTCGCCCGAAATATCTCACAAAACTCCTCTCTGTGAAAACAACAAAAAAAGCAAACATGTCATATTTCGAGTCAAATGATTTTAAGATTCTCTGCATAGTTGTTGGAATTCATTAGAACGTAGATGAACTTACGATTTAACAATCTGTCCAAGGTCATATTTGTCGGTCACCTCTGAGGGACTGTTGTAATCCTTCTTCTCCCCGAGTGTCAGACAACCAAATGGCATGGCAGCTCGTGCCCTAGCCAGGGAAAGTCCTGCCACAACACAACCTGCCAACAAAGTGCAACACAATGGAGTTACCTGAACAGTATAGCTTCGGTTTGACAGACAGTTGCATAGTCCAAAGTAGATCTGAACACACGTGCGAACCTGAACAAGAAAAAACCTAATCTGCAGCTGTAGCCTCATTACCAAACATCATAAAAATATATTAAAAACCTGCACCACTAATTGCTTCAAAGTGAAATAAAACAGTGTCATTAATGATACCAATAGAATGTAAGGAATTGTTGCTCGGTGATGCACTAAACACAAAATGAATGCAGTAAATCAGCGTACACATTTATAGAGAGCAGACAGGATACACAATTAGTTCTTTCTCTGAAGCCTTCCTGGTCATACATCTGAGAGCAGGTAAATGTAATTGAGCTTGTGGGAGCCAATTATTCCACATTACCGCAAGAGCAACACAACATACAATTGAAAATTTCAATAACATAATCTTCTCAGTGAACTCTGCGGGGCCGCGAAGCTTGTTTCCTACAAATCTGCAGTGAGTCAGCTGCGTACTGCAGCAGCACCCTTGATGTGTGTGCTTCCATAGTTAAAAACATGACCCCATGCTGTAGCTGTGCCTCTTGTCTTTCTTTTTATATTGTGATAGACTCTTGAAAGTTAACAAAAGCTATTAACTTGCCAGCTCTGCAGGAACAAGTGTAAAAGAGTTTTGTGTTTTAAACGGCAAGGTTGCAACTACTCCTGGTTATGATGACATGCACATATACTTTAGAACAGTCGACAGTATTGCACTCAAGTACATTACTTTCATCAGCTAATGGGTAAAATAAATGGGAGGACATGTTTGAGAAGGGAATCTTCTTTTTTTTCTTCAAAAGAAAGTAGATTGTGTAGAATGTGTGAATTTAAATTGACCTTACTGAGGGGTAGTACATGATCACATAACTGATGCTGTGATTAATATACACTCCAAGCTTGCAGTACCTGTTTTATATTCTGTAGTCAAATGTCTAACAAGTAGTGGTGACTTATGTGGACAAAACTAAGGTATAAGTTTTCTATCATAATATACTATGTTGATGTAAAATTTGAAAATGTGTTTCAGATAGACCAGGGGTAGCCAACACGGTGCCGCGGGCGCCTGGTTGCCCGCAGAGGACATGTGAGTCTTCGGTGTAAATGAACTTTGACTTTGTCCGAGTCAGAGTTCACTGCGCATGTCAAACCACCACGTCACTCTTTGCTGAAGCGTGCGTGCGCAGACACTTTGGGAAGCTAGATGTGGTTTTTATCCCCAAAACATGACCGATAAGTGAAAGAGAAAACACTATTTTTACGATGACTGGGAGGAAGAGTTCTTTTTCACGACAGTGAAAGATAAAGGTATGTGTCCTATTTGCGGGGCGACTGTTGCGTCGGCAAAGCGGCGCAATGTGGAGAGACGCTACTTTACCCACCACAAAGCTTCCATGCTAACTAGCCACCTGGTAGCACATAGACTGGATGCGCACTACGGACAGAAAAAGGGGCTCCTCCACGACGTGTCGGCATGCAGGCTTCATTGTACGATGCAGAGGTGATCCAGACTTCCCAGCATTCCTACATTACCACTGCATCATTCACCAGCAGGACATATGTATGTACAAAAGTGGCCGGATTTGATCATGTGATGACTCCTGTCGTGAAGATCATAAATGGCTCCAAAGCCAAACAACCAGGACATTGAAGGTGCTGCTGGAGGAGCTGTTAGCTGAACATGATGATCTGTTACTACACACAGAAACCCCATGGATCAGCAGGGGAACAGTTTTGCAGCGTTTTTTGTCACTGTTGGCCGAAATGAAAGAGTTGACGCAATCCAAAGGGGAAGACACCTTGCTGCTTGAGGACACTGAGTGGATTCTTGCCCTTGCATTTTAACGGACATCACTGGGAAACTGAACCATCTGAACTGTGAGCTGCAAGGTAAAGGTAAGACATAAGCTCTGCAATGCCAGGCTTCCCACTAACACACATTTACAGACAGAGAAAGAGGTAACATATGTTGTCATTCAAAACGCCGTGCCATTACACAAAAATGTGAAAAATAATTAGTTGAAAACATGTAATGATTTGTTTTTATGATCTGTTAAAAATGTTGCAATGCTGGTGAAAAATGCTGGTGATTGGTACTAATGTGATAGGATTCATTTCAAAGTGTGAAAGAGTTGATTTTTTTTCTTACATAACTGATAATTTGTACAAACATGGGACAGAGTTCATGAATTGTTAAAAAAAATGTTACAAAGGTAGTGGTTTGCAAAAATGAAGCATGATTTGATGACAGTTAATGATTTCCTAAAAATGTTAGAAGTGACAGTTTGCACAGAAATGTAACTGGTGTGATTTTGGACAAATGCTGCAAATATACTGATTCATACAAAACTGCCAAGAAAGATATTTACCAAAGTTTCAGAGATGGGATACCTCTGACTTTTAAATATTGGAACAGATTTCCATATACGTGTGTGTGTGTGTGTGTGTGTTTCCTACCGTCATTGTTGTGGAAATCGTTGTTAATAATTATTGTAAGGAATAACTAACATAAATGTGATCAGACAGTCTTTTTACATATTATTTTCATTATTATTATTATTGTTTAAAGATGATGGCGCAAGTTTGCTATTAAGGAAGTTTGTATCAAACAAGGTGCCCTTCATACTACTCAGTACCCTTGAAGTTGCTCTCAGGTTCAAAAAGGTTGGTGATCCCTGAGATAGACCAATGGATTAAATTCGCAACAATTAAACTATATCATTGCCAGAATGTATGAATCAACATACTGTCCAGTTTCAACATACTGAAATACATGTATGTTAGGTTTGTAACCTAAGTCTGACACAGCTGCTCTTTTCAGTCGGCTGTCTCTTCCCCTTCTGCTATCTTTGTGTTGCCGTTTTCAAAATCCCTTTCACTACAGCAAGCAACAACCTCCAAACTAGCAACCTGCCACAATAAAAATGTTAAGTTTTGCAGGAGGTTTGGATTGTGTTGTTATGCCGACTTTCTTTTTTTTTGTTTGTTTGTTTTGTATTTCTGTCAATTAGCCATTTTTATGACAGATTTCCCTCAACAAATCACTAGATACTCTGTAAGTATGAGCTAGACATTGTTAAAGGACTGGATAACACAGCAAATGCTGATGGCAGAGAGATTCATATCATCTCTCAGTAAAGTCCTAAAGTTTCCTCACCGATGATTGAATACATGATCAAACTAAACCAACCAACCAACATAAATACCTTGACTACAAGATAAATCTCTGCATACAGCATAACATTTCTAACCGTAGACAGCAAAAAGTCCAATAAATTAAATTCACCCACATGAAGTCCTTTAGCACATTTCTATGCCAGTTTTACAGCCTGGCTACATAACCCTGCTGCTTTTTTTTTTTTTTTAAATCATGGAAATTGGAGAACTCTCACATAGGGCGATCTAACACTAGCCGATTTGCTACAGCATGTTTTTCAGAGCAACATGCATCTTTCACTTGGTGCTGTTTTGAATTATATGCCTATTTTATTTCGAGATATGTTTTGTATGTTTAGTGGAAGCAGCTATGTGTGAATGCTTTCATGAGTTGACCTTTTGGTTGCAATTAATTGCATTGTAGACCTTGAACTCAAACTTTTAGTAATTTAATTACACATTGTTTTACATTTGTGTGACTTGACTTGTTGCATCTGCACAGAAGAATACAATACAGTTTCACAACTGGCAGTGAAACATTACTGGTGACATAGCATGCTTGTATAGAAAAAAAACTCCTATTTTTTGGCAGGCCTTACGGTGGAGATGGCAGCCAGTGGAGAAGAGTGGGAGTACAGAGATTCTGACTGAGGTGCTGTCTGTAGCCTCAGTCAAAACCAGAGGCAGATATATCTCCCAGCTATAGCATCCAGTAGTACAAGAAAGTGTGATAATGCATTGCAAAAATGGAATCTGAAGAATGCACATGTTAAGAGGATGGTGTATCATTGTACTTTATTACTATTTATTGCTTAAGAGTAGATCATAAATCAAGAGAAAGCCCTTGAGTCAAAGACAGTGGGCTGAGAATGAGTGTGTTACTGTTCACAAGGGGACTCATTACTGTGTAATCCAGTCTCCACAAATCTCTGTTGTGGAGATAATACGGTGTACTGTAAGTGAATTGCTGGGATATTATAACTAAAGCAAGTCTGTTTTCACTGATACTGACTAAATGTATCCTACTGCTTTTGATTTTCATACAGCAGAGAGAAGAAAACAACCATTTCTGGTCAGTTTTCATACAACCCTTTACACTGACAGGATACTGAAGCACCTAGGGTTGGCCTTTTGCTAATATGAAATATAATAACATGTCCATGTAAGGTGGCCTTGTGGTAAGGCACCATTTTCTGCATTTTATCTATATCCACTGTCTTGCTGTAAAGTGCTTTGGATTTCATGTCACACCGTTTGTCTCCATATAGATCTGAAACAACAAAATATAACACAGTTTTCTTACAGCTCCTCATGTCCAATAACATGATGTAAACATCTTTTCTCTGGAAAGCTTTGTGAGTGCAATAACAGAAATGTAGCACTACTATTCTGTATAACTGAAAGTACAATTCTGCCACATCTATACATGTGAACAGTGCACATAGTCTATTATATATATTACTCTGGTGAGGCATCAATAGTTCCTCTTTATCTATAAGTTTATCTCATCTCATCTCATCTCATCTCATCTCATTTTGTCTCATCATATCTTGAACTAAATGTATGAGTAATATTGGCAATTATGAACGCAACATTCCTGGTTTGATTCCAGCAACAGACTTGTGCTGCATGATACAGACTTTTGTTCCCCTCCAGTTGTCACACAAAGGCAAAAATGCCCCTAAAAAATAACTCCAACCTTGCAACTGACAGTGCTGTGTTCAAGTTAATTTTATATGAATTTGAATGCAAGTATGCTATGCAAGTTACCGGCATTTCTAAGTCTCTATTCATTTATCTATTAAAATCTAAATCACCTACCATTCTTGCAACAAGCCGCATGTAATTTAATCATGATGAAATGCTGTGGGAGGTCAGCTAGGAGTAGCCAAAGGGATCAAGGCTTTCTGTTCAGCCATTACTTTTATTATTCAAGTGCATCCTGGACAATGACTTAACTCAAGGTTGTTTTTTTTCCCAAGAGTGTGCACAAATAAAGACAAAATTTCCCTGAGGCGAGTGCAAGGAGACAGAAAATATTGTAAACTACTAAAACACAGAGTCTCTCTCTTTCTGCAGAGCTGTAGCACAAATAATTCCATGTTTCAGTTTTCCATTTGCCTGTTCAAAAGACATACTCCCTCTGTGTCCTAAAGGAGAGAGCTGTCAGCTCACCATTAGTCAGGAGTACAGCGAGCATTTGGGAGATATGCTGCAGCTGAAAAATATTGTCTGCATGAATCCTGCAAGAACAATACCCAGACTGTCCATTAGTGTTTTTTGGCTCGCACTTAGATTCATACAACTGTGCTGTCTGGGTATCAGAATTATTTATTTTCATAATGCATGCCTCACTTGTGTGCCATGGTATTCAGACTAACAGAAGTAAACTGTACGTAAGGACATAAACGCACACGTTTTTCTTCTGTGATGTTGCAAAGTGGATTCAATCATCAGTCACAATTGTCAAATTTGAAATTCCTTGAACAAAAGCTAAGCAACAAACATAATGTCAGACCAGAGTCTTCAGCAAACAGCGTTTCATCTCAGGTAGCGATGGGCCTCTTTGGTGTATTTGAGTGGCCTCTTTTTCTCAAAATAACTGCACTACCACCAGCTACTTCAGCAAATAATACCATGAATGCCAAACAGAATTAAGAAGTAAGGCTGATGTCTGACCATTTATTGCAATCACCAGACCTCACAGTGAATCATAGATCCCTACACCTGTTCCCAGAAGCTTGACTCACAGTACCACGGCGCACCAAACACTAAACAGTAAGTATGATAAGTCAGACACAATTTTGTGCACACTTGTTTCCCCCTCCTTCTTTTTCCCCTTTCAGAGCAATCTTTGAGATAAAAGGCTGTTCTCCTTCACCAGAAGAAGAAGAAAAAAGATAGGAGGCATTTGACTATTGCTGAATCAGAGGTCTTTTATCTTTGCCTTTTGAAAGATCTGAATGAAGTGCTCTTCATTAATGGAAATGAAAATGCTGTTTCAAATTAAGACTGTCGCAGAGCTCAGCATTAAGGAAACTTAACAGTGGACACCCTTGGGGGACAATGACAAAGGCAGAGCTGTTTGATTTGATAAGCAGATTTTCATGTCCAGCTAATTTTTCAGCTGTATAAAGTGGGTAAAAACTCTTCAGTGTAGATTATTTACGACAAGCCTGAGAGTCATGGGCATCTTGGGTATCTAGGGCACTATGCACACCAAAACAGAGAGCAGGGTTCAAATGTTCTCTCGGTCCTTCAGGATGTGCTTGTGGGTTTTACAGGATTTTTAAAATAATTCTAAAAAAGAAGAAATTGTTAAGTAGCCAGTGAAGAAAATAGTCATAGCAAGTATACCTGCATAATGCCAACATGGTAAATACTGAGACCATTCTATGATTGAGTAAAAACACATGATTTAGGGATACAGAAATAAAAATGAATTTAGTAATCTGACGTGGAAGAATATAATGTTGTCATCTCACTATGCTCTTCTTATTATCTTATTAAGGATAGAAAATGAATTGCATACATCTGGACCACAGTACCAGCTGGATACTGATAATTTACAATACAGGACTAATATGTCTATTAATCTGTAGACAGACGTGTGATGTTTCATCTCAGACACCCATAACTGGTAGCATTTTTTGGGATAACAGCAAAATATGGATGACAGTTGCACAGATGTTTACCAACTCTGTGGACCGTTAGAATTTTACACTAAAACCGGTTTAACTCTAAAAACCTCTCAGACACTGTCAGTTAGGCTCTAATGGATGATGCATCCTGACATCGTGTTTTTGAAAAAACATGGAAAATTTGCAATGTGGGATTATGTTTGAGGTCATAAAACTGACAGTAATTGGTTTGGAATGCAAATATTCTACGTTTTTGAGTTGTCACACTTTTCCAATTAACCTTAGAGATGACACTGAATGGCCTAATAAGTGTGAACTTTATTAATTTACTTTTGTCTGCCAAAGGAAGAACATTACAAATAAATGTTGTTTTTTTTTTAATTTAAAAAAATGTCCCAGACCTTGATGCTTGTTACGAATGTAACAGAATCCTAATTTAAAACTAACTTAAAAGAATTTCCCCATGGGGATCAATACATTATTTCTATTCTATTCTATTCTATTCTATTCTATTCTATTCTATTCTATTCTATTCTATTCTATTCTATTCTATTCTATTCTATTCTATTCTATTCTATAATGTGTGAAATAATTGAAGTTCAACATGGTGACATAAAAGAAATCATAAATTGCTAAATTTCAGATGTGTGTGTTTACTGATCTCAGCTGTGAAGATTTTTGTCTTTATTTTTTAATTCAGTGGAAATTGACTTTTCATAATAATCCAGATGGATTGTTTTCTTACTTCTAAACGCCATAATTGATATAAACCTGCTGAGTCACGCTGATCAACTGAGATGAAAAGTGGATGACGTGTACTCATTTTCCCCAAAGCAGAAGCTCATTTTTATGGATTTGTTTACTGTTGTCTTCACTTACTGTCTGATGAGGGTCCTACTAGCCCACTTTGTAAGTTCCCAGTGTGAAATATGTAAGCGTGAGTGTGTAGGAGGATATTTATGAACTAACAAAAGAAATTTCTCCGGCGTCTTCTGAATTCAGTTTGAGGGCACAGTCTGTCTCAGCTTCGATTTTCTGTTTGTTTTAGATTTGTGTCATTAAGGTTTGCGTGTGACATTTTAGACACATGATTATACACAAGTGTCCTTTTTTAAAAATAAGTATTTTTAGGTTGCTATTTTAGAAACTGGATTGTTGGTCAAAGCCATGTGAGACAGTGGCAGCAGGCCAGAGCTGTGGATTTGGCCATAGCTGAGCCTCTTCAAAGGGAAACTGCTTGGTGACAAGGGGCAGATGGTAGTGATGATGTTTGGGCCAATTTTTATAAGCTTGTATTACTTCATTTATGATTTAAATGTCCCTCGTGGAAAACACACATATAGATTTCTCATTTTCAAGGACATTATATCGAAAACGAACAGAGGTGAAGAAGTGTGTTCTTCACCAACTAAGTCCACAGAGGTGGAGAAAATGTTGATGAGTCTGAATCAATTCTCTTTTGTGCTCACTTCTGCAATGCACTGAGTCTACCATTCATCTCTTCTCTCAAGCATCACTGGCTCATCTGACCAGTTTCTTCTGATGTTGTTTTGTTGCCATGGTTTCCAAGTGCTACTGTATGCACCGTGGTACTGTCTGTGCAGAATAGCTCTCTGCATACTCATTGCCATCACCGCCCAAGACCACTGCCACTTCATGTAACTCCATGTACTGTTTACATGTTTACAAAAAACAAACCTACAAGGCATATTAACCACGTTAATAATAATAATCCATCACATGAACACAGACAACACAAGGCATGTCCCAGTTATCTGACAGCTACTTTACCTTAATACACCATGACACAGGTAGATAACACATTCAGTTCAGTGTAAAGCCTGTTACATAAACAAAAAGGCCTTAACTCGCTGGTATAATAAACCATTTAAAGATTCTATTCATTGTTTCTCAGAAGCATTATGGCTCAGAAAAAGAGGAAAGAAAACACACACACACACACACACACACACACATATATATGATGTGTGGTGACAACGACACAGCTACACTTCATAAGGTTATGTTCAGTCTTTAAATGTTCATGAATAAGCCATAACTCTTTCCGTTTGTGTCAGTAAACCTTCTACAAGTGTTCCAACACATGGTCCCTTCTCACCGCATCACAAGCCTGTTTTTCTCTGCATCAAACCAACTGGCTGCACAGCAGGGTTTCCCAAACTTTTGCGCACTATTTTCAAATAAGCTCCTGATGTAATGCATGTGGATCATTTCTGATTGATCTAGGTATATGTCTCCAAAATGATGAAATGAAACAGTGAAATCCTCAGACGAACCCCTAGAAGGTGCACACACACCTTCATGGCTCTCTGTTCTGCAGAAGACAGTCACTGTCACAACTCGTCCTCCTTCTGCTCAAGTGTTAGGACACGTCAAAGCCCTCGTCCTCCTTCTGGAGTGGATGAAGTGGTGGGGAAGTAAGTAGGGATCGCAATCTTAGAAGCTCGCTATGTGTTGAATGATGACAAATAATGACAAGGAAACGGGCACACCGCGAGACTGAGACAGTTGAAATGTGAACTCAAGAAGTGCTGCAGTCTGAGTGCATGGAGATGAACATGCCTTATGTAAATCCTAGAGCGCAGCTTGAGCAAATCTTCATGAACTGCAGGTGTGACGCTCATTTCATGAATTAACTTGAATTATAATAAGGAGAATCCATAAAGTTGGTTTTAACTGCAAAGACACCGATTGCAGCCAACCTTGGAAATTTACAATCAAGCTCACGGCTCTGACAGGTACAAATATTTGCGCATCACTGAGATCTGTCTGCTGCAGGTTTCTTAAATAACCTGTGACTATCCGGCATTAACAAAGACATATTTTATTGCACGAAAAGTTTTCTTTCCCTCCTGCGTGCATGCTTTTTCGGCAGATTAAGAGAAAACCTGCAAGTACATCTCGGAGAACATTCCTAAACATTTCTCACTCATTGCCTTTTTCACGGCAGTGTTTCTGCAGTTGCGCTCACTTACCTTCAGTGAAGTACACTGGGAATACTCCAAGCCCTTTGTGTGGTATTTGTGTGTTTTTCCCGATGCCGCTTCACTTTTCTTTGGATGCTTCCTCTGGTGTTGCAGGCAGCGTGCTCTCACTGAGATCCTCCAGCATTTCCAACAAGTCAGCTTGTCCACGGGAGTATTACGTGAACGTGCAGGCAGTGATGCAGGGAGGAGGGGAGGTGCGTGTGCGCGCGTGTGTGCGACGCACCACGATGTTTGATTGCGCGCATCGTCGCGTCAAATGTTTTGGCAACGTTATCATCTTTCTTTATTGTCGCTGTTTTTAAGTGAATGGAGCTGGTGGTGTTTACATAGGCAACCTCTGGTTTGCAGGAGGAATGAAAATCAGCAAACAGTAAAATATATATTTTAAATCCCTCTTAAAGTTACCTCCCATGTGTCTGGGTTTAAATCTTAGCTGCAGTGATCTCTTTGGAATCATTTGCAGAACTTCATTTCCTATGAATTCTTTAGTTTTTCTGCATAATTTTCAAAGTACCAGGCTACATGTCACATACCTTTTCAAACTTGTGCTTTAATAGATTACAGCAGATTTAATAAAATTGAAATGTCTGTGTGGATTCTGTAGCACTTCAGTAGAAGGCAACCAGACTTCTCTTTTTTTTATTGTAGAAGGTTTTTCACCTCCCATTTGAGTCAGTTTGAACTGACTGTTATGGATATACACAGATCCGGCATAACATTATGACGACCTGCCTGTGTTGGTTTCCTTTATCCTGCTACATCTCCTCTGACCCAGTGGGGACCTCTGGGGATGTCCTGTGGCACCAGTGAATTCTGTGGGTCCTGTGGGTTGCAGGGCAACCTAGATCAGGCTTATCCTGGTACATCCCACAGGTGCTCAATAAGATCTGGATCTGGGGAGTGTGGAACCCGGGCGAACACCTTAGCTCTGTTGTGTTCTCTGGGCCACTCCTGAGCAGTTTTTGCTGTGTGTCAGGGTGCATTGTCCTGCTGAAGGTGGCAACTGGCATCAGGGACTACTGTTGCCATGGAGGGTGGGGAATTAGGGGGTTGCTTGACCTGAAATGTTTACATAGGAGGTACATGTCAAACATCCACATGACTGTCAGGACTCAAGTTTCCCATCAGAACATGGCATTATAGCAAGATGATCGATGTTATTCACTTGTCAGTGGTCATAACATGACTGATCGGTGTGTATTGTCACCATTAACCTCACATGACCTGAGGTGCAAATGGTTGTTAAACTGTGAGGTCAGAGATGACTCAAGGTGTTTATGGTGTGAAATATTTCTGTGGAGAGATCTCAAGACTTCATTGTAAGTACCTGATGAGTGGCATCAGAAACCTTCTTCTTAGTTGAGAGATGGTGACACCATTAACACTTAGAGGCACGTGAGTCTTGGGTCCTTAAAAGATCATTAGCCATGTGATTTGGGTGTCACAGTAAGCATCTAGGACTCTCCATTAGTCAGTAAGAACTGAAGAGGCCTCTTGGATGACACATGAAGCATCCAGTATTCTTCTACTGCAGCTCTTAGCAAACTGAAATGGTACAATATAAAGGCATACTGTGTGATTAAATAGTTGCATGACACTGCAGGGGCTAGAAAACGCTGCTCAGCCTCACGTTATATAATGCAATAGACAAGGACTATGTCGATCCAGCAACAGCATCACTGGGCAACAGCGTCACACAAGCATTACCTGCCACTCCATTAGGAAAACGCACCCTCTCTATGATACAGCTTGAAAATACTTTGATCCAAAATATGCTCTATCATGGAATTTCAGGAGCTGTCACATCCCACCTATTATGGCAACAAAAAAGCGACTAATGGCAGACCATGCTGCTGATTTCTCTGCATTTTGATGGAGAAAGTGTGAAACCCTCAGAGATCAAAAATCCCACAGGCAACAACTGAGACAAAGCTTGTGTGAACCAGAAGTTCTCAACACCTGAGCTCATTGTCAGTATCAGTGCTGGCTTTGCAAAGAGGAGAGATCTTCTTGATGGGGTTCAATGGATCCAAGAAAGAGCAAAGTAGAGACTTTTGTCTTTTTCAAGTATTCTGATGCCTTTTAACTAACTGTGATGGTCTTAATGTGGTCTCAAACAAGTTCATAGGCTGTAGACATTCATTTACATAGGCTGTATGCCTTATCCAGATTTGATACGTGGCAAAAAGGAACCTTTGTTAAAATGACTAAGCAAAGGTATTTTTTTCTCTTGATCTGATATTGATGTACGGCTCAGGTTCCTAGAGATTTGATTAAATTAGGTAGAAGCAACATTACCATTGATTTCAGCCAGTTCTATCCTCAACCTTTTCACTGACAATGTGAGTTTTGCTTGTGATGGTGAAACTGCTGAGAATGTGCAGGTCTGAAGATAAACATATATTTTACGGTGTCTGCAAAATTTTGTTTGCTTACTCACTGTATTCTGTCATTTCAAAAGCTCGCCAAGTGCACAGAAAACTGTTCTGACCATCGGTAACACTTTGCAATTATGTGCAGGTATACAGAGGATCTGCAGGGATTTTATCTGGTAGGCAAACTCTGTAGCACTGCCTTATGTAACAGGAGTGTCTCTTCTTTCCTAAAATGAGTAATGCCGCTAAAAGGCCATTGGGATAGCAGGAGAGAGAGATAGCAGTGGAGCATCTTTAACCTGCTCCCCACCTACCCACAAAAACACCTACTCTCTCTTTTCTCGCTCCCTGTATCATATGGCGCTCCAGAATTCTGGCTGTGTTTCGCAGTAGAAGTTGTGCTGCATCACAAATCTGAATCCTGGAATTCCTTATATCACTGTTGGTATTTATAAACTGTCATAAGTTTCTAACCCCCCTCCAGTCCTCCACTGCAGGAGGTAGTCAATCACTGTGTCAGCTGTTTGTTTCTTGTCATTGACACCTCCCCTCGAGATACAAATCTTGAATTTCAATGGGGAAAGACAAGTGTTAAGAATGTAAAAGTGTACTTGGAAATGTAAATATATTCCTCACTGATGCAACAGTAGCACAAAAGCATGGGTGTTTGGGGAGTTTGTATCAAAAATAGAGCTTGGGTACACCCTGAAAATGGATATTCTTTAGATTAAAGGTGAGGTGTCTTCATTTTAGGAGACAGCCCTGAGTAGTTGAAGCACAGTCTACAACAAGTCATAGCCTTAAATCAGGTTGGAATGCAAGCATTAAGACTTATCACTTCCTGGTGTCTTGTCAAAGCAGCCAAAGAACCAAAAGTTACTTCATCAGTGCATATGCATTCTGCAAAATATGCTGCCTCACCTCTGCTTCTATGTTTTAATACCTGCATGTCTGTGTGCTTTGACACAGCTGCCAAATTGATTCTGACATCTATCTTTTTTTTGCACTCTCACAATACCAACCACCTCTTAAATAACAAGGATATTGCTGTGTTTGGTGCCATCTGAAAGAAGAAGCTCCAATAAGTCAGACTAATGTACTTACTAATTTTCCAATATGCATCTTTAAAGCAACCTTGAGAACCATTTTCCTATCTGCAAGACTCTGGAGTTGGCTGTAGTTCAGCTCTTGTTGCCAAGCTTAAATTACAATGTTATGAGTTCAGTCTGCTCAATCATATCTAAAATTTTGTTGGGACTTTTTGGGTTGTTCTTTGTCTCAGGTCTTCCTCTGTTCTTTGACTCAGAGTACACTCTGCATTTGTTGTTATTTTAGGGGATCTTCTGCTGGCATTTATTGTGTACACTTCTAATTCAGTTAATCTGATTGTTTTATTTTATGTTCGAAGCTGTCCACGATGACAAATGAGTTTAAATTGTCACAGGAATTTGACCTCCTATAATTGCTGTGACCCTCTGATAAATGAGAACGCAGCAACAATCAGTACACTATAGGACTTTAAGGGACACAATATATGGGCTTCCTGTGTTTCTAGCCACTGCTAAAGATATTTTTTGCCTTGTATTTGAATGGAGACATGATATATTACATAAATGTAACTCTTCTGAGGTACGATTCTTTTTTTAGTTGCTTTCAACAAAGAACATGCAGTTTATTCCTGTGATGTGATTTTCATCAGTTGTGATTATCCACAATGGGGCTCTATAGTCTGTCATAAAGTAGAAGCATACGCAAAAGTAGAATCTGCGTCATTCAGCTCACAGGCAGTACCTCACTGTGCTTCTCAGAAACTACTCAGTGCTCTGCTCATCCCTAGGTTACCATGGCTGCATCTAGTTAATCCAGCATTTGTAAGTCTGTGAATGGACTCAAATGGCTCCCCTGCTTTATCGATTCAACATGCCTGTCTTTTTTTCTGTATAGTTTCTTCAGTGATGAATTTCAAACAGAGAATGTGCATTACGTGTATATGACATCAGACTTGACATAAACTGGTGCCGGTGCATTGTCTCTGGTTTTAGGAACCTTCTAGAAATGGATGGGGCATCATCAAAAAAGACTGAATAAAACAAGCTCACCCATTGGCCAAACAATATCGTTTAATCAGCAGATTGTGTTCATTGTGTCAGGAGAATGGATTTTCTTTTCTTTTCTTTTTTTTGCAGAGCTGGATTGGCTGTAAACTCATTTTCAGGCCAAAATTTCTTTATTTTTTTTGTCTGTACAATTCTGTACTCATGCTTGTAAAAGATGAGTCAACTTATATTTTAACTTAGTTGCCATAGAAACCAAAACGAATAGTCATGGGGTCCGTGATGGAAAACTTTGAAGGGCTGAAGGCTTCTCAAGCATTAGTGAAGACCTTGACAGCTTGAACAGCAGTTTGTGAAGAAGCGCAAAAGACTTAAAGTCCCATGTATTCAGTTCAACATATAAACACTGCTCAAAAAATAGCCCAAAGTGCAATACAGAAAATCATGGTCATAGAAAATGTATCATAAAATAAGTTTTGTTTAAAGTTCCATTTTAGAAGAGAAAGACAAGAAGCCCATCATTTGTCTGCATTCTTGATTTTTTGCCATGATGTGTCTTCTTTAATTTTCACATTCAGTTTACTTTATGAATGCTCTTACGCGGTGATTTACATTTATTAGAAAACACTTACTTCATTTAAGGGTCAAAAAATGTTTGGACTCCAGTGCCAAAGCTGATAGTTTTGTTTTCTTATCTAGCTCCAACAGCAGAGTGAAATATTTAAGTTGCTCCAAGATATTACATTTTTTAAATACGCATCAGCTGCAAAGTATAGTTATTTATGTATTTGTTTTGTTGTTTTTCTTCCCAGAAACAATCTCCTGGTAACTCTGGAATACCAAAATTATTGATTTGGACATAAAGAAATAGTTTGAAAACTGGTGACAGTATGTGTATTTATTTATTTTTATCCAGCCAGATTTACTGAAATTCTGCAGCCATGATATGACAATTGCAAGAATATACTTTTGATTTTGGTTTTGTTCCTTTGTTTTTGTTGTTGCTTTAAATTTGGGTAAATCGGCTCTTTAAATCATCCAGTCAGTTGGACAAGTCATTAGGATTCTGCTTGTTTTTGCCTCCATACAGGAAGGGAGGCACAGTGTCACAGATGATACCCTCACACTTCAAGCGGAACATTTGGTGCTCTGTGAGGTTACCATAGCTACCACAACACAGTGAGACCGGATGTCCATAACGCTGATCAGCTCATAACTAGTGGTGCATCGATGGTCTCTGTGTCAAAGCAAACAGTCCATAACAATCAATTTCATAGTGAACATCACTGAAAATGTGATGTGAATGAGCTAAGTGGTGAAATATCACTTCATGTAATCTACTCCCGGGTTTTAATTTAGTATCTGAACACAGTGAAGAGAGTAAAATTCAGTGTGTAACTAACTTTGGTTCAGTGCATTTCTTTATTAGGCTGTCCTCTTGGGACAAAGCAACAACAATAAATAAATTAACCTGCTTTAAAGGTTTCATATCCTTGTAATTACTGTAGTCTCTCTGCTCATGTGGAAATAGGCAATCTGCCTCTGAGTTCTCTTGTGCTAATTCACAGTTTATGAGTGCTGCCTTTGGGTTTGCACCGGCACTTAACCACTTTCATAAACAGTGGGATTTTTTCTCCTAATTGCTGCAGGCTATGGCTCATGCAGAAATATTACACTTCACACACTGGCTTTCATCCAGAGTTATTTAAAAAAAAATTTCTGCTAAAATGATGATGGATATTTTTTCTGAAACATGATGGTTTTGCCTCCAAATTACAACGTTTATATTTTGCTGCAGTTTTTACTTGACTTAATTTTTGATATATACAAACTATTGCAGTTTCTGCTCATCTATGCATTCTGTTTTTATGATGAACCATGCTGGATCTGAAGCAATAGAGCTACTCTTCTTTGGTCATGATTTGAACATGATTACACTGGTTTAATGTCACTATCCACTACTTTTTAAAACACAAACTTAATCTGGATGACACCAAAGTTATATAGAATAATATATAATTTGTTTGGATATTAATAGTGCAAAATGGCTTTCCAGAAAATTAACAATTGGTTCTTTGCAGGGACTGTGATGGTCTCCTGAGAGATGTAGGTCACTACACTGTCTCCATAAAGAGGATGAGCGAAATATGCAATTTAGTGACTTTGTGGAAGAAAATCTACATACTGAAAACACTCACGGTGAGGTATTCACTTTGAGGACCATACAATATAATAAACATTTAATTAGTCATGGGAAGGAAAATGGCCCAGTGCTACTCAATGCTTGAATGAATGTTACATCCTTAAATATGCACATTACTCTTCACAACTTTTATTATTTAGTCCCTTGGCACAACAGACATACATGAAAATTATGAATAGATTATAAAACATGCATAAAGCAGTTTGCTAATTTTCAACCATATCTCTCTGCCTTCCTACACACTACTAGTATCAAATGATGGTTGTCATAGCAACAGGCTCACAAGCCACAACAGGGCTTTTGGAAGACAAATACATTTCAGCATAACAGAAAATCTCTCTTTTCCACATTTTCTGTCTACTGACCTGTCTAAACTCCACCAACGAAAGCTGACATGGTTCATTTTCGCGTCTCTGTTTTACAGGATGCAATAACACGGCTGTTAACAGAGGCAACTGAATGAATGCGATACACTAACAGCACTGCTTTATGCGGCATTTAAGGAATGGGTGGAACTGTGGCTCCTTTGATATGCGGTACAGCAAGACAGTGTTTGAACACAGTCTGGAAAGGTTTCCCTGGGATGATCAGGTGTCCCATAATGAAGAAAAAAATCTGAATAGGTTTGGGCATCTTAATAGCTCAAAATAAAAGTGGTTTGTAGGAGATGGTTGAGAGTGATCACCTGAGCAAAAATTGTGAATATATGTCATGAAACATAATTTAAGTATGTGACTATTTTCCTACAAGTTATACTGGCTGTAACTGCTTTAATTGGACTCAGTGTTTCTATTCATCATGTTAAGCATACTTAATTGCAATACTATAATGTATAATTCAGTCTATTTATATCAAGTATGTATTACTTTTTTACTGTGTGTATAGAGCTCAGAAATCATTAAAGTCATGCTAATTAAAGTCTTATGTCTGTGAAATACTTGTCTCAGGGACATTTTACAGTAAGTGCACATAAAGCTAAATGTCCCAACACTGACAGACAATGGTCTGTCTAGCCATTCCAGATACTTCTAAATCCATCATGTACCACTGATCTGCTTTTCAGTGCTGGGACTTAGTGTGAAATTTAAACATGACACCATCTCGGCAAGTGTTATGTGTGACTTTTGCAGGCTGCAGGAGCCAAAACCATTATCAGAGCAAATTGTTACTGAGTAGGAAACTGGCAAAGGGGGATTTCTTGAGCACTTGTTTGTAACCTTGAAAGGGTGAACTGGTTAACAAGGTACTCACCTGATTAAACTTATCTGTCTCTTTTTGATCTCAGAGTGCTGAGACAATCAGATTATTATTGTGGCTTTGAATTTTTTTTCATTTTTCATATCACTGACAGGTTTGTCCAAACCCAAATGTAACTGTTAATTTGCTTATTCTGTACATTTTGTTCATGCTATGTTTCAGAATGTTAGAAAAAAAACAACTAATTCTTAAATGTTAAACCATGTTCACATGTTTTCTGTGTTTCTGGGTAAATATCTAACAGGAGCTTACTTTCCCTTTTCAGACTGTTTTTCATAAGTGGCGATCTAAAACACAGTGTGGACCTAAGGAAAGAAACATTGGCCTTTCTTCACAAATTATTGTTTACGAAACCTCATTGCAAGTTATTTCATGAACAGACTTCAAATCCACAGCAGAATCTTTCATGAGAAAATCCTCATGGAGACTAAAGACTAAATTTTGCTGGCAGGACAGGTGATGCAGTTCAGTCAAGAACTGCATCACCTTTCCAACCTGCTGAAATACATTCCGTCTTGTCAGCACGTCTAACCTCTACCCACCTATTTACAGGTGCGTGTAAATAATTGAGCATTGGACAGCTTTATGCTTGAGAAAAGAAGAAAGCCACAGACATTTACAAAGCCCATAGGTTATGCAGGAAACCAGCAAACCACACATTAACAGTACATAAATTATTGCACCTTTAGCCTCAGTGTTGGAGAGTGTTGCACGTTCTAAATTAGGCCAATATAATCGTCATCTCTGTTGTCTCATTTCTAGACAGAGGAAGCCTTGGATTGATCCACTTGTGAAGTATTTAGTTGTGCTTCAGCATTCATTAAAATAGCCCAGATAACTGTGGAGATACAGGTTTGTGGGAGCTTATCCACAACGGCAGCCAATTGCGTGGTTATACAACCTTGATGAGCAACAGTAATGACCGAATGCATGCCGGCGCTGCCCTCCTAATTTCAGCTGCATCTGGCTGTTTACAGCACAACCAGATTGCTGCAGACAGTCTCAAACTTGGCTATATTTAACACAAACAACCTAACTTTTGGGGATGTGATAGAAAGGAAAAGCCATTAGTATGCCAAGACTTCAGGATTTTACTCTGTCACCTGAAGAAGTAGCCATAAATAAATGAACTGGAAGTAGCACAGCAAAGCATAGAGAGTAGATCATGTGAAATCAAAATGCAGAATAAAGACTAATCCAGTAATAATGACAAATAGTTATTTTATAAGAGTATTCCAGTCATAAAGAGAGAATCACTATGCTTAAAACATTAGTCAAGATGAAATTGTTTCTTTACTGTATTCTATTTACCATAATTATTCTAGTAAAAGCACTAGAATAATTATAGTAAATACAGGAGTATTTTTTACAAGTACTTTAAATTGTGTACTGATGTTTTTAGTAAATCAAGAAGAATCCTGTATTTTGCAAAGTTTGAACTTCAGAATTTAACTATTTATAATGCACACAAGAGCTATCCTACTTGTCATTATGTAAGCAACTTCTAACCATAGATTTACATTCTCACTATTAACAGATAAGAGGATGAGAGGAGTCATGCAGGCTGTGGTTTGTGTAACTAAACTTGACAATGTTGGGTATTGAAGGAACACACAGCATTGAGGCAGAATCAGAATATCTTTACAGTTTTAATGAGAGAGCACATAGTGTCTATGTGGATATACATTTTATGGTTCCATCCTGACTGTCAGGATATAACATCATAATATGAAAAATTTATTAGCATGGGTGTTGATGAAATTACTTTCATTATTAATGCAGATGTATCTCCATAAGTCGGCAGAGATGACATACAGAATGAGAAGGTCAGCCTATATTCAGTATACAGTCTGAAGATATTAGCATCATATTAAAATACATTTGTGCAGTTCATTTTGTAACTACATGCTCAGTATGTGGTATGAATACCGTAATGCACGTCTTCATTTTGTAGGCGACAAAACACACCAGCACACTGATGATGGATGATGAAAAACTCCAACTGAAAAAACAAGTACACTTAGCTGCGTGCCTGGCCTTGTGCTTCTAAAGCTCTTTCATTGCTCTGCAAATTTGTGTTTGCCTTTCAATATAATGCCATCTGTGGAGACATTCACTCAGAGAGCAGAGACAGGAACAAACATAACACTTCTCTCCATCTGTGACCTCCCAACTCCTCATCCTCCCTCTGAATACGATGCAACAATGGAGAAGAGCAAGGGAGAGGGAGGAAGATTGCCTCGCTATTCAGGTAGCTACTGATGGTACACAAGCTCAAGGATAGCAGATTCAATTCACAGAACAGAAGTGTGAGAAAGGCTACAAACCCACTTGCAAGATATTTTGCGAAGAAAGTTAATATTTTTCAGATGGAAAGGATTCAGTCGATTACAAATGAAGAAAAATGGACATTAAAAAGTGTAAATTTAGCATGAAAACACACCGGATTACACATGTTTGCTAGTCAGAAAAGCACAGAGTACTTTTGAGGATTATAGCTTTCTGTTCTTTTGACTGACTATTCTGTCTGAAAAATGCATATTTTGTGGAAAAACACAGGACTTAAAAGCTGAATTGTCAAATGTTAAAATAGGACGATACAACAGGAGAAACCTGACTATCAAACACCATGTAAATTTGTCAGTGACTAATCAAATATGCACTTTCTTGCTGTACTCTCATCATTGCTCTCCCTGTCTCCCTCTGCAGACGTGTTCTGACCAACATCATGAAAAACAGTGAGACCTTGAGCGATAATGAAAAACTTTAGACTGCGAATGTATTCACATCCCAGTTTAAAACACCTGCTCAACAACAGTGAAACAAGTGATTTTTTTTTTCTCCAATCCTAGGGCCATTTTATACCAAGAGGTGCAATGTATAACAGATGTCGCCAGGTACAACCGCACAGGTCATACGCTCCATAAATGGCTGCATCACTTCCATCGAGCTTCACAGATGAATCACAGATAAATAGTATGATGTCAGCGGAGCTTCGTCAGCATCCTGCTGTTTGAGAGTCGCTGCCCTGCTGTTCCATTGCAAGCATTCGTTATAATTCAACATCTCTGGGGGTCAATGAACTCTAATCAGTGTCTCTGACTAGAGTGGAAGATTTTGGATGTTGGCTCCTTCCTACTGTTCCTCATGAGGAAAAAAATACATTAATAAAGTGATTCTAAAACACATCTGTACCTACAAATATAATCTTACATTATTTCATTTATAACAAATCATAATCATGTTATTTTATCAACTAAACTGAGTGCTAATTATCCATCCAAATTACACTTCTGTAATGTTCTCCCTTTCAGTCTGTGGGGACAAATCTGCATAAATCTTGATGGAAAAAAAACTGGCCGCTGTTACTTTTGCTTGTCCAGTTTGTCATGGATCACACAACAGCTGCTGTATGATATTTTGCAGATTTCAACCAAAGTCTGCTCCAAAACCGGGGCAGTGTGAAATAAAAGTGTAAAATATTTATAAATATATACAGTTGAAGACAACAAAAGGAATTTTAGACTATACACTTTAGGGGTCTGCTCTCTGTTGAGCAGAGCTATTCCCCTTCACTGTGCTTCAGGGTTTAGATAGGCTGGTGTTTGTGTGTCTGTGTGTCCAGTGTGTGTGGAGTGTGAGAGGAACATATCTGGTGCCTCTGAATAAATAGACCAACTGGAACTTGGTGTTGGTTCTCAAGATCTCTTTTCACTGAATTATTAGTTCTGGTTTTTCAATAATGTATTTGTTCCTCTGGTATCACATTTATTTACCAGTAAATGTTACTTACTCATCACAGGAAAAACATGCAAAAACATTGAATATTTGAAGGAGTTTTCTAAAGTGATAACATTAACCTTGCAGAGCCTCAGATTAATGGACATTCACAGTATATTGGCACTACTGTAATAACCAGTTTTACATCTGCTCTGCAATGTAACTGGCTTAGCATAAAGTGCATGAAAAGGAAAACATGAACGATTCATGTCAGCCTAAAACATGTTGCTCAAGGTAACTGAACCCATATGTAAAGGATGAAGTGCAACTATACTATTAATGCAGTTTAAAAAAAAATCCTTATACAACTAAATCTGCAACCAACTGTGCAATGAAATCAACTCTCTTACATAAGCCAAAAGCAATTCATGTCACACTGTGCCGTTAGAGACTACATGCTTTTTTCTTTACAAACTGTGGTGCATGATTAGACATATATAGGGTCTGAAGATAAATGTTTTTGAGTTGCATTATGGGAAGTGTAGGATTCTGTATTTTTGAAGTTTCACCCATATTAGAGACTTAAAGGTTCACTGTTGAATGGAAGTGCAATCAGAAGGTGCTGGACCACATCTTTATGCTGTGTAGAGTCCAAAGGGGACAGAAGCTATCTTAAATCCTTTCATAACATAAGTTAATAGAATATCTCTGTTACCATTTCTTCTAGTTTCAACAATCAGCAAAAGAGGTTTCGACTGTCTACAAAGTAACATGTTAAGTCTTGTTTATCTACACATAGTTTGAGCACTCTTACTTTCTAGTTTAACAACCTGTTTCATATATTAAGCATGTCTGTTTACAGTATCAATCGTGGTAGTTTTGTCATACATCTGCTGAAATCTAACCCTAGACAGAAAAGAGAAACACTGGCATCTGAAATACTCTAAAGTATAAAACTGTCAAAATTGTGAGAAAAGCTAAATTACAGCTATTAAAAGAACTGCAAAAAATGTTTTGATACTATTCCAATGTCTACTTTTCAGTAGAACTTTCTTAATTCTCAAAGATGATGCCAGTCCTTCTTATATCATTTCAAGGTTTGACTTCAATGCCAGTATCCTTGTTGCATGCCAAACGGTATTTTAAATGCCAGCAGCTTCTTCCAATCACAGACACTGCACTGGCAAGTTAATTATAAGATCACCCTGCAAGTTGACACTATTTAGAAGACAAATCTGTCATTTCATCTTCATCCTGTGCTGTCTATCAATACTTTGTATAAATTATCTGAATTCAGATTAATTGTAGCCAGATCTGGTTTTATTTCTGTGGAGCTCTAATGATTTTGAAAGCATGGACACTGTAAATGACCAGTAACATTTATACATACAAAATGATTTCTGCATGTTTCAGTGTAACTTGAATAAAATAACATTTTATGCAATGGCTGTTCACACAAAAACATCCATGGTTTTGCTGGTCTGTTTTGTCTTTTGCTTTGTTTGGAAACATCTCCTCATTTCAAAACCTGAAACTCTACCTCAACGCAACCAGAGCTTGTCATTATTACCAGCACCTTTTCAGTACCTAAAGGCAAGGGATGAAAAAAAAATCTTTTTTTAAGATCCATAAATTATTCATAGAGTATTACAAATGCTAGATACACAGATTAGGCAGAAGCGTGCAGTTTTTACTCTGGCTGAGCTGACATCATTCAAACCTCTAACAGTGTGTTTGTATTCCTCTCATCTACCTGGCAAAGAACAAGAGCTGTGCTGCCTCAGACCTGTGTCACTGCATTCAGCCACGTTTTCATCTTTGCCTTTGATGAGGCACTTTCATGAAGAACTTTTGTACCCTCTTTTTTGTTGCGGCATTTTTGAACAGTTATGTGTTCAATTTTAAGTGAGTGATTTTTCAGGTGGAACTCTCTTGTTTGCTATTCTGCAGCAAGTATATTTTCTTAAAATTTAATCAGGATCATGTTAAGTCAGAGACATTTCTATTGTCGACATGATGTAGAGAAGCATGCGCAAACAACCATTTGCTTGTATAAAAACTCTCTTTACAGTACAAACTAGTGCAAGGAAATAATGAGATCAGATCACTCTTGGATTCAAAGAAAAGAAATGCAGCAATATCAAAAATCAAGTATGTGAGAACCAAATGCATTCCGTCTGGTAGAAAGTTTGTCTGTCAACATAAACCAGCTCTTTGGCTCAACCATATTGCAATGTCGGTATGAAAGTTGAAAAATTAGTGCTTACATTAAAAACTACCCCGGATTGTCTGATGTGGTGTGAAGATAATTTCAATTGCATGCAGGAAGCAAAGAATCTCCCAAAAATGTGCCATATGTTGTGCTGTGCTGCTTGAGTCGAGAGACTGAATTTAAGAGTGAGTCTGGATGTCTGAGTTTCAGATAAATATAGTTGTTTGTGCGACACCTTTGTGTGGAGATGTCTGCTGTTGTGCAGAGCTTCACTGCCGCAGCAACTTGTGTTCCTTAGAAAGAGGAGTTGGCTGCCCTCTAGTGATAATTCCAGGTGCTGAATGTGTTTCTGAACAGCACAGAAAGTTTACTGCAAAATTCAGTAAGTGCAGAGCTTGTGGTACCAAGAGCAAAAATGGCTCTAAATCTGTGTAGCTTGAGTTATTCTGCATCCACGTGTGATGTCCCCTTGTATTAAGTTTGCATTGTACAGCATGTATGAGAGGACATAACATACTGTATCCTCTTATGACAAGAAACTTGAAATAAAGAAGCGAAATTGTTGAACCCTGAGCACAAGTCAACATTCATAGACCCTGTCTAACAGTTTACCATGCTGACATACGTATTACACCATATTCCTCCTCATCCTACACTACAAGTATGAGAACAAAAGCACATTTTACATTCATTTTGTCTCATTCACACGTGCTTCGGAAGGTTGATTAAAGCATCTCTACACACTGTCTCTGTTTTGCTACAGATTGTAATAACCAGGATGGGAAGACTCCAATGTGATTCTGTCTCCAGTTCGAGTTTCCAGTGTCTTTTAACTCAGTAGTCAACTGTTCCATGTACTCGGGTTTGTAGACATAATCAACAATTTATCTGGCGAGGTCAGCTGTCTCTGTTCTTGCATGCTTTCCAACTCTAATCTGGATACTGCGATTTTTGCCACAGAGTCTTGTGTCAAAGCACTTTCAGCCGGAGGCATGACTGTCTGTATCCAAGTCCGAGGCCTCAGCCTCATCAGCAGATCCAGTCAGGGCAGGATAAGGCCTTGGCTGGTCTATGTTGACATAGGTAACCTTCAAACTGATGTAGTGCTCTCCTTCCAGGCAGGACAGGATGTGTTGTACTTCTGTAACCAGGCTGTGAAAACCTGGTCTGTGCTCAGGCTCCGGGTCCCAACATGCCAGCATGATTGAATAGCTGTGGAATGAATAATTATGCAACTGAGTGAATGAGCAGGCACATAAGTAAATATGCAAGCTGGTGAGTAAACTCCTCAGTGGTGCCATTGTGAGCTGACATATAGCAACATGGTCTATACATGCATTAGTTATACATGTTTACAAGATCACAGGGTAAACTAGATATAGATGTCATGATAGCTGTGCTTTAAGAGTCATTATGTAATGGGATATTTATAGTGTGCCACTACGATTCTTACAGAGTATCTGGGCAAAACTGTGGCTGTGGAAGCCGACGTCCCTTCAACAAGTAGTGTGTGATGTCATAGGGGTCCACATCTGGATATGGACTGGCACCTCTGGTTAACAGCTCCCATAATAAGACGCCATATGACCACTGAGAAACAGATGAGCAATGTATTATAATATACAAATACAATACATATAAAAATGTTTCTGTTGATTTGACTAGATTAAGCACACTCACCACATCAGACTTGGTGGTGAACTTCTGTGTTTGCAGGCTTTCGATAGCCATCCACTTAACTGGAAGCTTTACCCTCTTGTGATCTTGAATGCTGTAGTACTCCTTGTCATATATGTCTCTGGCCATGCCAAAGTCAGCCACCTTTACTGTGTATGTTTCATCTAGCCTGCAAAGATCAAACATCTTAAGAAAGGATCGTCTCCCTCCACAGTTTTTCTCCAAATAACATTTCTAAAGGTGTGCTCAAGGGGAGAAAGTTACATCTAAAGCTTCACCAAATTAGAAAATCGATGTTGATAACCTGTGATAATACCATTAGATTTTTTCTTGCAGAGGTGGGATAAAGAATACATTTAAAAAGTCAGAAAATCAAATGTGTTCTTTATTTTAATTTAAAAACCATCTGAATTAGTCCTTTCATGGCCATGAAGAAGGGAATCAATTAGTAGCTAACAGAGATTTAAAAATAAATGTCTAAGTTATCATCATACACTACTAACTCTTTCCTTACAAAGTAAGTTGTTAAATTTTGTTTTAAAACAAATATGTAATTATGTTACAGAAAAATTACAGGTCCAAAAAAACTGCTGTGTTCACTGCCATTATTTGTTTTGCAACTTTGTGAAGAATCGGAAATAATTTTTCATCAGTGTTTCTGTGCTATAAATAGTTTACTATAAATGGTATTTTCGAATATTGTTTTCATACTACCTCAAAATGTGGCTTCCACTTTCTAACCAACAATGAAATAAGCTCTTGCAAGAGAGACAAAGTCTTTCACTGACTCGTCACAGGCCAGTAATTCGTGTGTGATTCACACTCACATGCAGTTACGTGCAGCCAGGTCTCTGTGAACAAACTTCTTCTGGGCTAAGTACTCCATGCCTTTGGCAACCTGAAGCCCAAACCCGATTAAGTCTTTCACTGTGGGGTTCTGTGAAGGACAAAGAAATGGTAAACAAGCTGCACATTATAAATCCAAGAACATTATAAACTGGTAAAAACTCTAGCCAGGCTAACAGAGAAGATATTCACAATCATGACCCATCTGGCTTGGCAAGTTTCATTGTTAAATTTACCCTTTTCTCAGAGCGGATGAAATGGCGCACATCTCCATGCTTCATGTATGGCAGAACCACCAGAGGGAGCCCTTCTTTGGGCAGCATGATGCCCAGCAGAGAGAGTATGTTGGAGTGGTGGAAGGCTTTCATGATGATGCCCTCTCTGAGGAACTGATCCACTTCACCCAAATCTGTGATCCCTGTTAATTAAACACATAGTCCCATAACTTTACCAGCCAAGAGCTCTAAAATGAGGATTTCCTTTATAAAATAAGTATTTACTTACTGTTCAGTGACTTAACAGCACAGTGGGTCTCTTGCTTATTGCTGTCTATCAGGTATCCATGATAAACTGTCCCAAAGTGACCTGTGTAAGAAAGGAAAAGCAACTAAAAGGATGTGTGCTTAAGTGTAAAGAAAGTAAAATTCTGACAGTAGACGAAAGGAAGCCTACCTTTGCCAATGATCTGGCTATCCTCAATTCGGAGCATCTCAGCAGGGATCAGCACATCTTTGACCTCTTCAAGAAGGTCAGAACTCAAGCTGACCATTGAGATATTGTCCCGTGGCATTAAAGGAACAGCAAGATGATCATAGCTGGCAGCGTACAATAAACCTTGGAAAGCCATTCCTCCTGAGCCAGAGGTTTGACTGGATAGATCTACTGCAATGCACAAAATAAAATACACAAGGGAGAAAAAAAAATTGACTGGATACAGTCAATTATACCTGACTTTGTTGATGTTTTATGTTTATATGAATTAGGTAAGCTTAATAGAAATTCAATACTGGAAAAACTGTATCATTTTTGAGTTTATTTAGGAATTCATGGGTTTGGATGTCTCACCTCGTCTGTAGTCACCTGTTGGGGAGGTATGGGTGCTGCTCATGCGGCTGCGTGACAGCATTGTTGATAGACGATTCTCTATGTTGGCTGAAAGGATGTATTTGATACATATAAATCACTGAGCAATAAACTACAAAAAATATACGGTAAAGATGACAGAACAGAATGCATTAGGAACAAACTAGGTTTGTAGAAAGCATCAAGAAACAGCAGAATGTTTCTCACCTCTCTTTTTCTTCCTCAAATGAATCATCACTAGTAATGCAAGGCCAGCACCTACTACCAGTGCAACAATGATGCCCAGGACAATGCCTGCAATCACAGTGTTGCTGCTGTCGTCATAGACTACTGTACCCACATCGTACACCTCTCTGTTCACAGACACCTACAGTAGTGAAAGACATGATGACTCTTGTTAAATGCATTTCATCTAGTGTCATTTTGCACAGGTGATTTGGATTAAGAGATTATTTCTAAGCAGACTTTCTTACTTTGACAGGCAGCCCCTCGCTGGGGATCACCAGGCCTTTAGGAATCCTGCAGGTCAGCTCATTTAACAGAACCTGAGCGTTGCAGGGCACACCGCCAATGGTCATCGTAATCTTCATACATGAGCTCACTGTATTCAGTTTACTGTGCTGTAAAATATACAATGTGTTAAAAGAAAAGTGGTCATTGGTGTTTTGTGTACAGTAAGATATTTCACAGTGCAGATGTAGCATTAGCTATGATATGCAAGTATCACGGTTATTGACATTTTAATACAAGCAAATGTTCAGAGCAGATTTTTGAAAGATAATTTAAGAGTTTGCAAACATACATGCAGAGAAACTTCAGTGTCTCCTGGTTTTAGAAGTAAAACGTTGTCATCATTTTCAAAGGGAATGACTTTGGCATCAGGGTGGTAGTCAAAACGTCGCTTGAAGAGGTTATTTTTTCCATCAATGTGAATAGAAATCACTCCTGGTTCTGATTTTTCTTCTGGCGTTTCTTCTGGAAAAGCAGGAGCCCAGCATTCCATATGCGTAGTATTTGTTGTGCCATTGCAGACCTCAAGTGAAATGAAAACAAAACAATGTACTGTGTGAAATCACATACAGAAAGTATTTGCTTCATTCTTCTTCTCTACTCACAAGACAAAGTTTAATGACCTGGTTTGAATTGAACTAAGTTGCCTGAATAATGTATAGTAGAGGTTAAAAGCATCGACTTACTTGTTGTAAAGTTTCCACAACAGGATTTTTGGGAGTGTACTGAACCACAGTTTTGTAGGCAGAGTCAAAATTCTGACCTTGTATCAGCAGTTTGGAGCCTCTGTACGGCAGCATAAATGAACATGTTAATACAATTAGTATTCCATTGATATCATTTATACAGTTGACTTGTCTCTGTCAACATCATCTCATTTTACTAATGATGTTGGACGAATTTCTCAGTTATATCGCTTAATTTGAAGTCAGTTTCTTACCTTTGGAAACCGCAATGTGGACGCACAGAGTTTACAACAGGGTTTTTCTTGTAGAGGAACATCTTAGTAGCAGTCACTTGAAAGTTGTCAATAATGATTTTCACAGGTACAGGTCCAACAGCTGCTGCAGTGGCTGTATAGCAGACGATTGAAGAAAAAACTCCAGTTTCCTCAGAAACTCTGAAAACAACAGGAATTACAGTAACAAAAAAAGTCATACTTATGTGATATCACATGTTCAAATGACTGTCTGAACAGAGTGAAATGAATGTGGTGGGTAGCAGTAATGGTTAAATATTTTTTGCTGCTCACGTTTGAATGCTGCACTTTTTCTCTCCAAAGTACACATCTCTTTGTTTCCCAGAATTAAGATATTTTCCTGTTAGTGTAACTGTTGTTCCCCCAAACATGGGTCCATAGCCAGGGTTGATTTCTGTGATGGTGGGTTCCTGTTTCAGTGGAGATAAAATATATATCTGTATCATTACAATTTATATAACATAATAGACATCACTTAAATAAACTGTATAACACTTGTCATTCTCACCACAAAAGAGAAGCCAGACATCTGAGCTGTGCCTTCGATTGAGTAGCGTCCCTCCACTTCCCCCTCATGCACATGCAGAGTGATGTTGAGATTCTGGCTGGGGTTTTTTTCATGAATTTTGCACACTAGCCTGCATTCGGAACACAAGGAATAATGTGTCTTTGAATTCTGAAGATATTCCAGTGAGGCAGGTGCTTGTTGGCCACTTGACAAGAACATTTACAATGTTTCAAGCATACACAGGACAATGCAGCAATATTTCTGTCATATAAACAAGTCTAAAAATGTCTTTAAAAACTACACATGCTATTGTTTATCTACGATGGTTTTTATTCGATCAGATAAACTGAGGAAATAAATGTACCAAATAGGTCAAGGAAGTTCTCCCTTTTCATTAGATACTGAAAAATACATTGCCATGAAGCTGAAAGCAGGAATGTTTGTCACTGTTCGTGAAAAGCTGTGTGATTTGAACAACATGGTTTACAAATTACTGCAATATGTTAAGAAAATCTGATGTATGCAACCATCAAATGCCCCAATTTGACATCAGTGGAACACATTACTGAAGTCTTCTGCTGATCTGTCTGTAACCCACAATGAAATCAGTATTGATTTGTTCAACCATTGTGTGCGATGGTAAAATCAAATCTAGAAAATTGCACATCTTATTATTGTGTTCTGTATATTTAAAAAAAAAACATAATAATTTGACCAAAAATTGAAAGAAAAATTCTGCATGTGTGCTACTCACTTGTCATTACTGCTCTTCTCGGTCAGGATAGAACACATGGCTGAGCCCACTGTGATAATGTGGGTTTTGCCGCCGATGATGGCGGGTCTCAGAGGAGACTGAAACTCTGAACCGCACAGCGTCAACTCTGTCTCACCACCAGCAGGAATTGTTTTTGGGAAAAACTGCAAATAAAAGTTTTGTCATAGGACAACAGTGATCTGTGTCTTAGTACAATCACTATGATCAACTTTATGACTCATTCTGTTTAAACTTTGTCCAATAGTTAATCAGTTACACCTAGCTGCAGATCTACCTCGGTTATGACAGGTGTGCAAGAGTCTTTGCTCCACTCTGAGGTGCACTCATTCTCCCTTAAGCAGCTTCCCGAACACCAGCTACAGTTCATGAAGCGTGGAGCCGTCAAACACATGGAGCATGTCATAAAATGTGAACACCCAGGTCCTGCAGAGGGTACTCTGAACATCTGGATTAGGGAGAGAGTAAGACGAGGGCGGGGTAAGTTAGAAAAGAAAAAAAAAAAACAGCCCATAGTTAAGCAGTACTTGCCGCAGATATTACAACATGTACCTTATTTCCAACCACAAAAAGAAGTAAATCCTTCGAGTAGACAGCTGCTGTCCTGGACACTGCCGTTTCTCCCAGCGAATAATTGGCAAAAATAATTGGTCTGTACAGTGTAAGAATCACCTAAAGCAGGGATACATCATAAAGAGTTTCAGTTTTGGTATTCACAGTGTTCAAACTCACTACCACCTCTAACAACAACACCACTGGCATCTTGTTACCTGCAGTATCCTGCCATCTGAGGTGCCAAAATGTCCCAGAGTATGATTCCCAGTAGTGGTGACCAGGACTGAGGTGAACAGGACATTTCTCATCTGACTGTTGAAGAGATCGACTCTGTAGTACGGCTGTGAGACTAGAGTGGCCTTGGCAGTGCATGCGTCATTCTCTTCATTGCTCTGTGGAAGCTGGAGAACCACATTTACACTCAGACAACAACAGGAAGTCTTAAAATTTCAAATTCAGCTCATCTCTGCATCTGCCTCAATCAGCACAGGGCCCCTTCTAAGCAGATATAGAGGGAATATATGCATGCATAAACTTGTGTGTGACAAGAAGCAGGACCGAGAGAATAAACGAGACTCCTAATTCATTCATTAAAAGAGGAAGTGCTCCAGCCACTGCTCCAGGCATAGTAACATGCTGAGAGGGAAGGTCATAAAACAGCAGTGACTCCGGCTCTGTTGACTTGGTGACTGTTTCTCAGTGCATGTTGTCTGCTGCTGAAACTGGACTTTCTATACTTTTGCACACATATACAACAGTGGATGACAGTGTGTAATTGACTGGGTAGCAGAACATGAGTCACAGTGGTTGAAAGAAGGTGTTTACTCAAAAAAGACAGGATAGGTTAAACTAACGGTAAACATTCCACTACAAAGTAATTGGGCTTACCTGCCCCAGCATGTCCCAGTTTGCTTCCCACTTGAATGCTCAAAATTAACACAATTTGATCCTTTCAGTCACTTTTAAAGTTCAGTTGTCATGCTTGAATGCACACAGTATACCAGTTATTATATGGCACATACCCAATTCTTAGAAATAGCGCCTATAAATTTTAAAGACCACTTTATGATTTTTTTCCCCACAGCATGTACTGACTGAGTAAAAGTGTGTTCTTCTGCCTGCCCTTAGCTTGTTCAACATTTATCTTATTTCCCACTCAACTGAAATGTGCAAAAGACAGGCACAGCCCAACACTGACCCTCCCCTTTAAAATTCCTCCTTTTTTATCAGCAGGATTTATAACTCGTGTTTGTTGGCATGCATTCCTGTAGGTGTGCACACATCTGTGGGAGCTCAAAGGACACAGAATGAACTCCATAAAGGGAGTAAACCACACCTTTATTTTTTTTCTGTCAGGAACTGAAGCCAGATTCCAGGTGTTTTAAGTGGTGAAGTCTGCATGTCAGCTTTTTAGGATTTAACCTACCAAGCTCATCTTTACACTTCAACACCTTAACTTAAGCATTCTGATGGGTTTTAAATGAAAAACTGAAGAAATCTAAAATACTCAACTTAGTATCATGAATTAGATTTTAATCTTAGAATATACATATCTGATTGAACTATTTTCATATCCAAGTTTTGTAACGAAAGCAGTTTCCTCTGACAAAGGCAGAAACTTAAGACTGAAACAGAGCGGGGAAATGGTGTGGCAATGTGCAGGTCACGTACTGACTCATCCACCCCTCCCTATTCTCTCATGTGGCCCTGCTCTTTCTCACTCACACACACACACACACACACACACACACACCTTCCTCAAAGCTGACACGGATAAAATATGCTAACATGTAACATTTACTTTGTTGCCGTATCTCTTCTAATACACTATCCTTTATTCCTCAAGACATAAAACTGTGAGCTCTGCTGCTCTGATCACAGGTGACTTCATTACACAATGTTTGTCTGGACAGGTCACTTCCCGTCTGGGTGTAGAGTGACCTTCGTACTGCTCTGATGGCATTAAAAAAAAAGTGTTACTCACTTCATGTGGGCAGCTCTCACATGGCTGGAAGTGACAGAGACCTCTGGACAGCTGCTCACTCCCTGACTTACAGCAGGCCTCCACACCTCGGTCAATGGCATGGTTTACTTTAGTCAGAGGAAAGGCGCACAGGGCTGAGTTTTTCTGAGGCTGACCACGCTCATCCACCTCTGCAAACACCCCATAAAGAATGTCTTCAGTCTCGTGCACCCTCAGCTCATCAGCCAAGTCTTTGCCTGCTCGCCCAAAATATGCCGCCTGTAGTCCGTTATACACAATGTCCCTGAAAGCCTCTCGCCGTCTCCTCCTCTTTGGTTCGTACCGACACTCCAAGACCACTTCCCTGTACATCCACATCTCTGGAATTAAAATAGGCAGTCGTCCCAGACGAGTCTGAAAAGTCGAGTTGCTGTTGGAGGGATTTTCCCTCTGCAGGGACAGAAAGTAGACATAGTCCTTGGTGGAAAAACTATATATGTAGTCAATGCTGTAGGAGTCACGCAGACTGGGGAGCACTGTGACGTTCATGATCATATCAAATCCATCTTCAGTTGAAAGAGGTCTCATCACTGATATTGACCTCCTTGGATACCTCTGTGCCAGCCTGTCGTTGACAGAGGCTGCAGTGAAGAACAGTGATGTGGTTCCTTCCTGAACGAAGGTGACTTTGGTGCCAAGTGGGCTGGCCAGACAGTCGGGACAGTAGGTTGGAGAGTTTCGCTCTTTTTTGTATAAACACTTAGTCTCAGGCTTTGGATTGCCAATGTCAATAAAGTAACAGATCCCATGCCGAGTGCTTCCACAAAAGTACAAGTATGGCAACAAAAATTGATCAGGATCCAAAAACAGAACCTGGCTGTCTGTATTCACTGGATCTTCAGGGTCAGTTTCTATGTCACATACCTGACAGGTTTCACACTGAGGACTGCCAACAGGTCCAGTTTTCAACTCCCATGTTTTCTGCAAGGAATCGTTAACTGCTACTATTACATTCTGGCAGGCAACATAAAGCTCTGTTGGCTGAACTTGCGAGTTCACTTCGATGTTCTGTATAGGTTTGTCTGTTTGGAAATGGGGCAGGGAATATGTCACAGTGAAATCCACCAGCCAGGGAGGAGAAGGGGGACATTCTTGCTGTCCTGAGGCAGTTTGTGTTTGTATCCATAAGCATACTGTCAGCAAGGCAGTCAAAGTGACCATCTCCACTTCACAGTCCACTGTGATCCAGTGCTACCTAGAAGATACCTTACTAAATGAGCGCATTCTGGAGAACCAGCGGGAACCCTGTGAGAGAAAACAGAGAAGGAATGTTGAGAGTTAACAGACAGAGAGCTATAATATCTGAGCCTCACTTTCAACAGAGTTCACTGCTTTTGAGGAGGAGGTGGATATTGTAAACATTTTAGCTTCCTTATTCGGAGAAAGACAGCATGAGAAACTAGGGAAAATGGTACAAAGCACCAGCTGCTGTTTTCTTTTTGAGTAAAATGACGAAGCAGTTGCAACCCTTCGTTTTTAAGAAAAAGTAAGCCTATAAGTGTGCATGTAAGGAAAGGATGTGAAATTTACTGATCTATAGAGCTGATAAAGCCAGTGGAAAAAAAGATAAGTTGGTAGGGTCAAGATAAAATCTAAAGTAGGCAAGACACAACTTGCTGCAACACACAGAGCAACTATGGAAATGTTTAGGCTGCCAAAGCAACACAGCAAGTAATAACTACACTATATATGTAAGTGCATAAAGGTATAATTCTAACAATTAATACTAATATATATGATTCTAATTATATGCATTTTGGAATGAAAGCTACAGTCATCTACTGGCTACAAATGATCCAAATTTTTTGTTTTAAAATAAACAGAATTGATTCTTTTGTACTGAATATAACTGTTGAACATGAATCTGAACAGTTGATTAGCTGTGAATTACAGCAAGAGGAAGCAGAGTCATTAACGTGGATACCTAGATAATCAGTCTCTACAGAAGTATGTGAAGTAAATCTTACCTTTCTTTACAAAAAGGGAGGAGTGTCGGTGAGATTTGTCCAACAGACTCAAACTGTGAATTCTGTTCCACATAAATGTCCAATGAGAGTGAAGCTCTACTCAGTGTCCGCACTCACCTGACAGTACTACAGTAACACCGAGAGTTTAAACTGGCAGAGAAACACTTTCTGCCACTGAGAGAACCGAAGCTTACAGACCAGTACAAAACTGCATCCAGCAACCACCTTCAAAATAAAAGCACCGCAGTCAAAGTCATTGTGGGAGTGAGTGAACTCAATCTCTCTCTAAAAAAATAGATAGATAGATAGATAGATAGATAGATAGATAGATAGATAGATAGATAGATAATGGTTTGTTATTGTCATTTGTTAAAGAATTGATGGACCTGGGACGAGAATTAAAACTTTACTATAAATTTATTATCACTGATACTTATGTTCTTCACATTAAAATAATGTCAAATCTGCTATCACCAGGGATGCTTTTAGTACATTAGTGAAAAGTTCAAGCTAAATAGCGAGAATTCAAGCTTATAGCTAATACAGCATAACAATAATACCTTGACATGAAGTCAGACAGTTGGCCTTTTGAACAGGTAATGATACGTTTTCAGTGCTGGGAAGCTATTGTGTCTTTATATCAGATGAACATAACGTGTACATAAGTTATCACAAAGCTAACACTGGACATGCTAGATGTTCATCAATGTCTGAGGGGCTTCTTATCCCATATCAGAGGGTGTCTTCCCTCAAAAATCCTACTCTTACACTTTCACATGACAGAGTATCTATAATTTTCTTTGTTCAAGTAAATGGGTAACACTCCATGTGACTCTCTGCAAACAGTAAAAGGTGTCTAGATTTGTATATATATATATATTCTTATTTTTAAAAAAGAGGCCTATTTGTTAGCCTATGTGCTTTAGTAAAAGGGACCAAAACAATTAAACACTGAGATCTTATACTGTATTAAGAACTTCTAGATCACAGGATGACATTTAAGGTATTTTTAAGTTAGTTTTTTCTTTATTTTTTGTCAATGTTTGTGTGTTTGTTGTGTTATTTTCATCTTTATCTATATTCTGCTCCTAAACCTCTAATGCTAGGCTACTTGTACTAGGTCCACATGTTCTCAGCATCCAGGATTTATTTTTTTAAAGTTTAAGACCAGAAATGCCTCGTCACTGTGACTTGCTTGACTCTGATACTCCCTGAGTGTGTTCTGTCCTGTCAAGCCGCACCCGCAACAAGGAAGTATGAAATAGTTGCGAAATCTGTCTACTTCAAAACATATCTTCATGGTTTCCTTCCTAAGAGTCACATCACATCACTAACTGCAACACTTTTCCCTCAGGCGTCATTGTGTTAAATCTGGTGGAAAAACTTTCTCAGGATTTGCAAACAGCCTGATCTATCTATGTCTAGAGGACTTTTGCCAAAAATGCATTGCTTTCAGATGAGGAAGAACGTTACTCTGCAAATGTAGGCAGCTACAGCCAGGAATGAGAAGAATGTACACTCTCTCCAGACACATCATCTTTTTTTTCTTCACATACAGGAAATGAGGGGAGAGGATTGGGAATGACATACAGTACAGGTTGACTGGAATCAGCACTTACGTGGAATGTGCACCACAACCAAATGCAAAATGCTACTGACATAAAGAATGACATAGGCCTAAGTTAGCTTTGTTGAATGTTCAGCTGAACCCTATAAAACTGGTTATTAATCTTTATCAGTGTCTAAATAAAAATGTTTTTTATCTATGACGCATTACAGATCCAAAAGTTAAACATCTACCACTGAATCCAAAGTTCAGTAAACACACTCTGTCATTCCTTCAAAGGGAAATACACTGTAAAACGCCACTCTTTACACTTCCACTGCTCCAAACCTTGAATAAAAATCCAGTTTTAATGTTATTCTGTGGAGAAACTGCACAATACTGAAACAAGAAAGCTATATGTTTTAATGGAGTCAACAAGGACTTGTACAACTGAGTCTGTAGATAGTGAGAGACTAATCAAACTGTCAAAAACAACAGTGGTGGGACATTGCATTTAATCCTCGAGCTTGCATCTGTCCTTGTGTAACTTACTGACTACTTGATTCACAAGACAAACAGACATCCACACAGTATACAGATCCACACAATGTAAATTTAGATGTGGTCCATACAAGGAATATTTTGTGTTGTCCAGACATATTTTCATGTCTGAGATCAACTTCCCAGAGCAGATGCAAAAATAAACGGTCATAAAATGGTCCACAAATTTTCCCACAAGTTCTGCAAGTCGTGAAGGCTAAAATGCTGTTAAAGGTTGTTCTGTTGTTTAAAATAATATTGCTTTTTATGTTTGTGTGTCAATCAAATTTCAGATAAAATACGAAGAAAAAAACACTGCATGGAGTGACTTTGATTGTGAAAAAAAAATCAACGTTGTACAAATGATCCCATTTACATTTTTTTTTTTTTTTTTTTTTAAACAAAAAGGTCCATGTTCCTAAATGTCTTATTTTGTCTATCAGTTGTATGTGATCATCTTTGGTGTTCAATTTGGAACAACATCCCTTAGAGAAAAATCTTTGACAGTAATTCACATAAATAATAAAAATGATTGTCACAGATTTTTCATTGATACTATGTGTCACATGTAATGGGTGTAAAGATAAGAGAATCTTTACCTTCCATTGTGGAAACAACATAAGCTGAACTAACTAATGTCTTGAAATTTTTATTTTTAAGTAAATCAGAAGCAGATTCTTAACAAAACAGTACCTCGACATGACAGTGATCTTAAATTTTCTTAAAGAGTAGTATATATTACCTTATACTGCACTGATCATGCCCTTGCAGAAAGAGGAACAGGAGTTAAACAAGCTATTACTAGAAAACTAAACGGTGTCAGTCGGATTACAATCACAATCTGAAATATACAAAATGTTGTAAATTCTGCGATGTGTTGCGGTTGTTCCATAAATCATTAGGATATTGACACAGATCTCTTTTCTTAGCTCATGAACTTGCTGGTTCCTCTTTCACTCACCACAATGAGCCTAGTGGTTTGAGTCTTGCTGCCTCTACTTCATACATAATGATGAATCATTTCTGGTCACTCCTACACATGTACTACTTTCTTCTGGATGGGATTTTCTTTGACTCTTCACCAGTCAGAGATTGTTGTCATTAATGACAAACACATTAAGCAACAGTAGGGCGTATAATTGTTACTGTCACCATGGTAATTTTAAAGATCCCCTCCAGACATGGTTTAAGACGTACACTAGGCTATAATAACAGAATGTGTCTGACATGTTTTTGTTGTTTTTTCCTCCCACAAAATACAGTTCATGCCACTTGTTTTTTTCTACATTGACATCAGCACCTTCTCCTTAATTCAGAATCTATGAATATGCAAATATTGTTTATTTCATCTACATGACACAGACTTTCTCCTGCATTAGTTCATTCTCAGCGGTGTGAGAGAATTCTTGTGTAAATAGCATATTGGCCTTCTAAAACTTTTTTCTCTCAAATCCTACTTGCATTGAGCAGCAGGTATCTTTGAGTGGAAAGAGAAAAACTCTGAAAAACTGTTTTCAAAAGGTTGGATTTTGAACCCACTGTGGCTTCTGGAAACATATAGTAACATTTATTTTTATTTCAGTTAGATGTCAGAGAGTTTGCATAAAAAGAGAATAAATAAAGTGAAGTACTTGCAGAGATTGGAAATTATAATATAGTAAAATTTTTAAGATTTCCATTGGAGCGGTGGTTTCAACCCCATAAACAGTCCTGAAGCGCCCTCTAGTGACAGACACATGCATTTCTGGACACAAACTTGCAGGGATACATTATAAACGAAAGTGAAACACACTTTCAAACTCTTCGACTGTGTCACACCCGGTTTGCTTTCTGTTCCTGGTTCGGCCTGAGTTCGGTCTGTGTTGTTTTCGCAAACTGTTTATCTTTTATCAGTTTGGTGCAAAATGTCGGGAAACGGTAACATCGATGAAGGATTCTACTCTCGACAGCTGTAAGTACAACCTGGACGGACACTGTGAAGGAAAAATGACTCTCTTTCTCCTTACTTACGTTTTTGAGGGATCAGTTGAACTGTTGAAACAGCTGACCCACACACCCACTTCCGTTTCTTTTACCTGCACAGGTATGTTCTGGGCCATGAGGCAATGCACCGAATGGGAACAGCCAGCGTGCTGATAGCAGGAATGAGAGGTCTGGGAGTGGAAATAGCCAAGAATGTGATTCTGTCCGGAGTAAAGTCTGTCACTGTGCAGGATGAGGGCCAGACAGCGTGGGCCGACCTGTCCTCCCAGGTACTGCGTGATAGTGGGGTGTTTGACGAGATAAATAAACACACAAACAAACAAACATGAGGTCAGAGCTGTGTCTGACGTAGAAGGTTCCCATCTAGGTAAACAAGTCCCTACTAGAGCTTCCCAAACTGGCTTGCTCCAACCGATGTGCAATTATTGAGAGTTGTTTCTTTTATTTTGAAATGTTGTCAGATTTGGGATGAAATTGTAGTAATAATATTGATGCATAACAAAATATGGTCTTAATACCTATTTCATTCTAACTTAAGGTGTTACGTAAGTGACGAAAAATAGTTGTCTGTATTTAATTATTGTTCCGAGAAAAAGTGAATTTTTTTTTGTGAAAAAGAAGATTGGTATGAATGAATTATGTTTGAAATTATACATATAGCATTTTATTTTCATTTTCACTTTCAACAGCATCTTGTAATTTTGACATTGATGGTCATTCTTCAAATCAAAAGATTGTAAAAAAGCTCATAATGGTGTGTAATGCAAACATTGACATGGAAGTTGAAGTCAACTTGCTGCTATAGAGTGTGTGATACAGTCAACAACTACATAACAACAAGTAGGTGGATCCTGTCATCCTGTACTTTCATTTTTCCAACCAGTTTTTCCTGAAGGAGTCCCATCTTGGTCAGAACCGAGCAGCATGTTCCCTGCAGCAGTTGTCTGCCTTAAACCCACATGTGCAAGTGTCGGCCCACCCTGGACCACTTAATGAGGACCTGATTCTGAAATTTCAGGTGTGTCATTGTTTTTCCTAATGATATACTAAGATTTTATGTGGATATCCATTAAGGCTGAGATTTTAAAAAGTTCGACTTCCATCAAATGAGAAGCCTTCTACAGTGTAACTTTGCACACGCTACAAGGAAAACATGTCTCTGATGGGTGGGTCGCTGTCATTTCCCAGGTGGTCGTCCTCACTGACTCTTCTCTGGATGATCAGAGGCGTTTTGGTGACCTTTGCCATTCACGTGGAATTAAGTTCATTGTAGCAGACACCAAAGGACTCTGTGGGTAAGTAGGTAAAACAAAACGTCAAAAATGAATTCAATGAAATTTTATGAAGAATGGACATAAGGAAATGAGAAGTGAAAGCGTTGTGGTTCCTTTGCAGTCAGTTGTTCTGTGACTTTGGGAAGGAGTTTGAAGTCTTGGACCAGGATGGAGAGATGCCTGTATCAGTGATGATACAACATGTCTCCAAGGTACCATCTTCCATTTGTCTTATGCTACTGACCTTTCAGGAGGATCTCGACTAATCCATCCATTCACTGACAGAATATTTAAACTATTTGTGTCCAGCTCCAGTTGTGTCAGATAACTTTCACTCTTTCACGTAATTCTGAGTTGCCATTTTATTAAACCTGTATATCATACACTATACTGGAGCAGTTTCTAATCTTTTGGATTAACATCTAAACTTCCTAAACACAACTGTATTTCAAAGGCTTCTAAAAGTGTGTAAAATAATCTTATGTGGACATTATATTATTAGCATATTTCTGTTGGATTTGAAGGCTGACTTTATTTTAGGACAATCCTGGAGTGGTGGTCTGCACAGATGACCAGAAGCATGGACTCACAGATGGCTCTAAAGTTGTCTTTTCTGAGGTCCAAGGCATGACAGAGCTCAACAACATCGGCCCTGTGGAGATCAAATTCCTGAGTGAGATGCGTGATTTCTTTGTCTTTTACATTTTCATTCCTTGATTTTTGAGAGTTACAATACACGTCACACTCCTGATGACATTGTTTTCATGACATTTTCAACCTCTCTGAGGGACACCGCAGTATAATTTAACAGTGATGGCAAGAGTTCTCCGTTAAGTATTTGTATGCCATTTGTCACCTCGATCACCAGGCTCGTATTCCTTCAGCATTTGTGACACTTCAGCCTTTAATGAGTATAAACGAGGGGGAGTGGCGACTGAGGTTAAACAGTCCTGCCTGATACATTTTGTAAGTATCAACATATAGTTTTAACGTCATGTTTTGGAAAAGTGTAACCATTGTTCATGAAATAACTGCAACATGTATTGCAGAAACCCCTGACTGAGGCTCTACAGGACCAAGACCTGCTGAAAATGAATGACTTTGGAAAAATAGCACGCCATAAGACCCTGCACTTGGCTTTCCAGGCCCTCCACAGCTTTGTGAAGAAAGAACAACAACTCCCTCGCTCTTGGTCTCAGGTCTGTTAATTCATGCATGATATTGTCATGCAATACATACAGCAGTTTATAGTTGCATCTCAACGGTCTGTGATTAATTCATACAGTCAGATGCAGACTCCCTGCTTGCCATAGTGCGAGAACTGAATAAAGTCACACAGCTGGAAAACCTGGATGAGGCTGCGGTGCAAACCCTGTCCTACACAGCTCAGGGGGATTTGGCTCCTATGAATGCTTTCATTGGAGGTTTGGCTGCTCAGGAAGTTATTAAGGTGAGAGCAAGAATGAGCACCTGAAACATTTCATCTTTCGGGTTACATTTAAGCTCTGCTATCATGAATTATCTTTGTACTTGCTGCCGTATTTTACTGAGCCAACGATGTGTTGTTCTGTGATCTTCCTGCAGGCATGTAGTGGCAAATTTACACCTCTTCAGCAGTGGCTCTATTTTGATGCACTGGAGTGTCTCCCTGAAGAGGAGGATCGACCGGCAGAGAGCTCATTCTCAGCAGTATGTTTAAAGATTCTCTTAATTTATCAAATCATTCACATATTACCAAACAAACAGTCCAACATGCACTAGATACAATTTAGCCGCTTTTGTTTTTCCCTCTGATAGAAAGCCTCAAGGTATGACGGACAGATTGCTGTGTTTGGGTCAGCGTTCCAGGAGAAGCTTGAGAGGCAGAAGTATTTCCTGGTGAGGATGGATTTGATGTTTGTCCAACAGAGGGCACACTCTGCCCTGGAATGCAGGAACTCCATCTGTGTTTTTCTTTGATCTTGTCTGGTGTTAATGATGGCACATGCAGGAAATGGCTGTGATTCAGGTGGCATTTCCTGGCCGCACCGACCTCTTGGAAATAGGGGCCGTTTAACAGTGCCAAGCCCTCTCTCTGTTTCCTTTGACAGTGTTATTTTTTACTCTTGTCTACAGGCTGTACATGTTTGTTGAAGGAACACAGCATATGTGTTTCTTTTACCACAGTGAAAGCAACAGGAAGTGAAAAGAGATAACAGTAGATTAATGATTTTCTGCAACAGAGCTTTATTTTGATGGCATTTGCTTGAATTGCATTTTCTAATATAGTTTTAGTCTAACAGAGATGCTCTTTTCGTTTTCAAGGTTGGAGCTGGTGCTATTGGTTGCGAGCTTCTTAAAAACTTTGCCCTGATTGGGCTTGGTGCTGGAGAAAACGGACACATCACCGTAACAGACATGGACTTCATAGAAAGATCCAACTTGAACCGCCAGTTCCTGTTCAGGTCTCAGGATATTGGGGTGAGGAACCACAACAAATCATAATCTTCTCTCTGCAGTGAAGAATTCTGCAGAACTATAGCTCACAAGCTTGACCTGGTTAAGTGGAGTGGTCAGAGGGGTTTACTGATGGGACATGCTGAGAGTGAAAGTGTTTTGACAGTCTGGGAAAGCTTCTGTCAGATAACACATAACTGCCTTGTTATATCACTTGTGATTGTTTTGCCTTGTAGTTTATTTTGGGAGTATATCAGAGTTGATCTCTCATTCCTGAGTAAACAACTACCTAAACAACTTATATAACACAGTGAAATGCAGCTGGAGGGTATGTTGACAGGAAATCTTCAGCTGCTCTGTCAGTATGCAATGCTGAGTCTGCTGTTATACAATAGAAAAAAGTGAGGTATTCTGAATTTAGTGTCTTCGCACAAAGATCCAATAAAAATCTGTATTTTGATATTGAATATATGACTTCAGTTCTCCCTTTATCTGTAGTTACCACTGTTGTTTTGTCCAATTTGCTCAAGTACATTATCTCCCAGCCATTTGCTCACTTATCCATAAACAGAAACCTAAATCGGAAGTTGCAGCCAAAGCAGTGTGTGAGATGAACCCGCGGATGAAAATCACTGCTCATCAGAATCGTCTGGACCCCGACAGTGAAGGAGTGTATGACTACAACTTCTTCATGGGTCTCAATGGAGTGGCTGCAGCACTCGATACCGTGGAAGCCAGTGAGGACACTTAACTCTCAATTGAACTGTTACACTACAACATTAACGAAACGTATTTACCTGCATATGATCGTTGAAGTGCATTTTTAAGCGTGAAGCTCCTATTTTTGCCTCCCAGGGGTCTATCTCGACAGACGCTGTGTTCAGCACCTCAAGCCGCTGCTTGAGGGAGGAACTCTAGGAACCAAAGGTCACACTCTGGCAGTGGTGCCTCACCTGACGGAGTCTTATGAAGATGGCAAGTCAAGTTTCAGTGATGCCATCCCTCTGTGCACCCTCAGGAACTTTCCTCATCGAATCGAACATACACTGCAGGTACAAAACCTTCAGCTTTGTGTTCATTTGGTATAATGGAAATGAATTACATAAATCAATTTATGATGTCATTCAGCCTATAAACCTTCACTGAATGACCAGTGGCATAAATGGTCCCCTCTGTCACACAACATAAATAAATGTTTAAAATGTTCAGTGTTTTTTGGGGATCAAATTAATTCTGTAGTTCATTATGCATACATCTTGTCGACACAGAGGGGTAAATGTAGAAACATCTGGTTCAATATGGCAACACCACAAGCTTACAGACTTTGTTCAGCTGGTGCAGTGATTGTTTGAGCTGAATGTCAGCATACTAACATGCTGATGTTAAATAGATGTAATGTTTCCTACATCTCAGGTTGCTGTAGCTTGCCAACTTTTTCTGTTTAGCACTAAGCAGATGATATATTTGAGGGTGATAGGACTGTTCTGTTCTGGACCAAACTTCATGGTAATTCATCCAATTGTTGTAAAGATGTTTCACAAAAATACTTTTACTATATATACTAGATAAAAGTCAGGGTATCACTAAAGTCCGTAGGATTCATCCTCTGTGTTTGTACCTAATTTCACGATAGCCCATCCAATAGTTCTTCAGATAATTCCTTTAAAATAACCACATTTGTATTTACAACTCTCTGACATAACAGTGAAAATGTTTATTGTATAACTGTTTTGTTAGGTTCCACTGCAGTACATAAGTTTATCTTCTTCTGGTTGTTTGGTTTTTGCTTGTACTATATAAAAGGTCTTTATTATACTGATGTCATCATCTGTATAATTCTTGGCATTGCAATTGTTTCAGTGGGCCAGAGATCAGTTTGAAGGACTGTTTAAACAAACACCTGAGAATGTGAATCTCTTCTTGAGGTAAGATGATGCCGTCCTCATGTGATCTTCACTCACCTCCATAAAACACGTTTTGGCTCCAACAACTGTATTTGCTACTCCGGTGCAAATCTGTTGTCACTTAACTTTCTCATTTTATAATTCTTTTCCGCTCTCTTACAAAGCATTCCAGCAAGCTTGCAAAAGCTAATGAAGTGGCTGAAGCTCATTATTTTGCTTTATATATTAACAGGAAAACATGTGGTTGGCTTTTAGCAGTGAACCCCTCATAAAAATTACATAAACAGTCTGTCTTGCAGTCTGTTCTCTATAATGTATCATTCACAGCAGCTCCAACACTGTTTTCTACTAATAATAGATGCATTCTCTCAACTAATTAGAGGCTTTCTGGTTTAGAAAGATGTAATGAAATGAAAAAATAGGTAAATTAATGCAGAAAAAGTACATTAAAGGGGCTTAGTCAGTGATTATTGTGGTTTATAATTGTAAGATATGAATAATTTTTGAGGCTTTGACTTTGTTATTTTATGAAAAACATCCAATATACAGTGTTGACCATAAAACTTTGAGCAAATTATAATAGAATTAAAGATCATCAGTGATGGATTTCAGCTTTGAGGCACAAACTGTGTCTGAGCTTTGAGTCTCGGAGCCCTCCTAATCCAGCCATGTTTTGAGATGTCTCTGTTTGTTTTGGTGAGATTTGACATAATCCCCCTTCATTATACTTATGCACTTGTCTTTACAGAGAAGCATAAACTGGGACTAGAGCAGAAATGGTGCGTGCCGGTTTAAGCAGCCATTGAGGTGTCTCATATTACACAGATGTTAAGAAATAAGATTGGAAATATGCTGGAAATTTTCATTAAACTGGTCAGCTATGTGTCATAGTCCAGCACACTCTAGTTCCTGCTTAATAAGGTTATGGGAAGGAACAGTCAAGTTTTGTTGCGTCATTGTCTCACTTATTCTGCTCTATGCAGAACTACGACTTTAAATATTCCTGTTTAGACATGTGTAGCGGTAAACGCATGCAGAGGAGGCACATCCCTGTTTTTTTTCCACAGTGCAGGGCAGCGCATGCTGAGCTGGCAGAGATTAATGGTGCAAGAACGTTTTAGTTTAGAGTTGCTCTGACCAGTACATTACAGGCTTACTAAACACTTCCCTCCCTGCCTATCAGTCTAAAGGCTAGAGTCAAAGAAATCCCCTCTTGAGTCACTAACAAGACCACACTCCAATAGACAAAAATGTGTTTAGTCATTCTCTTGTGTGCTTGATACAACTAAGGGCAAAACTGTTTTTTTCCAAGGAGGAACTTCCTCATTTTTGCTTTACAGGTCAAATGTTGTTTCCATAGTTGAAATGACAGCCAAACACTATTGCAAATAACTAATCAAAGCTTTTATTGTTGTAGTTCTACTTGTAGAATATATAGTATATCACAGATTATAGTTCAAGATTTTATTTGTTCTCTTGTCTTTCTGCACAGCTTGTATGTATGTCAAAACATTAAAAGTACTTGCTGCACTGTTTACCGCAGGGATTCAGCGTTTGTAGAGCGGACTCTCAGCCATGGAGATGCTGAGGCCCTGGAGATCCTTGGAGGGGTTTGGAACAGCCTGGAGGGCATGGCAGCTGGAGGACAACGTCCAAGTAGCTGGGAGGACTGTGTGAACTGGGCACGTCTCAAGTGGGAGACTGTCTATAACAATGACATCCGTCAGCTTCTGCACTGTTTCCCTCCTGACGAGGTAAAAATCACATTAAATCAAAAATATCAACTCTCCCTCAAGCCAAATATAACCGTGTAATTGATTTCTATGGACACAAAGGGGCACTGTTGTGTATCTAAGGTCTTTCCATACCAGTCTGTTAGACACTGCAGTAAGGCATTTGCACAAAAAGAGTACCATTTAGTGGTGCATTTTTTCCACAGTTAATTTTACGGAGTGCTGCAGCATATTTCTCCAGGCTCAGAGACCACTATTAACCTTGTCTGTAACCCAAATCACTCAGAGCCCCTGCTGATAAATATCTCCGGGCTCTGAGGGTTTGTAATCTGTTGAAGCATGCAGACAGAGTGATGTCACATGTTGCCGTCACACCTAGGGGGGACACAGATCAACATCAACCCAAACACACCCTCACTAACCCCAGTGACTCGCCCTTTCTAGCATCATTATGAGTCCTGCAGGGTTATGAATATTCCTCTGAACAAATTTTTTCCATTCATGTCTTAAATATTCATACAAGTCCATTCCCTGTGTATTTCTTTAGAAAAACACTGCTTATGGTAGTATTGGTTTTAATATAAAAGCATTTTTGTCCAGACTCATAGTCACAAGACATGATACTGAAACTCTGTGACAGCTGTTGTCATGAGTTTGGTTCCCTTTTTTTCTTCCACAGTTCACTTTGTTCTAGTTACCTATGCGAGCGTTATAATGTCATTGTTCTGTTGGAAAGTCAGTTCAGACCACAAACTTTCTGAGGAACTAAGATAAGGCAGGTAATGTCATTTAACAGTCACAAGCAAATCCGGCAGATGCCAGAACACAAGCGTCACAGTTGACCACACATTTAGCAAAACAGCTGCTTTCCTGGTTGTCAGTCATCATACTGAAATGTGTGAAGGGCACTATGTGTGTGTTAAAGCTCTAACACATTGTGAAGTGGATTTTCACTGGATTTGAACCAAATACAATGTGGCAGCATCTTTATCCTACACGGATCTGAGTCTGTCAGTGAATGACACGGATGTATGTAAAATGAGAGATTTAAAGGCTTCAGAATGTGAAAGCAAACATCATGAGAATTAAGGCTTAAGTAAAGGATTGAAACCCGTAAATATACAGTAAAATCAATTCAATAAATATCTAAATCACTGGTTAATAATTTAAGTTGATGACTTGCTGCCTTTCTCTTTTTCATAAAATTGTCAATTAAATAACAGTACTTTTTTTTCCTTTTCTTTCTTTTTACAATTGTCAGACCAAATAGATTATTTTAGGATAAAATTTGGGTTTACTGTAATTTGAGTATACTTAATTCAGTATTTCTTGCATTTTATAGACAAAATGTTTAATTTGATTCTGAAAAACAGCTGCATTGAAGTTGACCTAAGAAATGAATCATTTAAATCAGGCCAGTTTTATTCTTTATCAACGAAATCACGTATCAGTAGAAATAAAATTACACAAAGTATTAGCAAATAACACAGAGAAAAAGACAGTTAAAGAACATGTTGTTTTAGGTGACTGCATTATAGTTTGTAATCGAGAGCACAGGCCACCGCTCTATGTGTTTTGCGTACAATTAATGAATTGTGATTCAGATTTTGTATTAAAACCAAATATTTTGTGATCTCATGAAGTCCATTCATGTATAACTAAGGAAGGTTCTTAGGATGCTGTTGCTCTGTTCTGCCCCTGAGCTGCCTGAAGCCTCATTCTGAAAGGAAACTGTTGTTGAAGCCTTTTGGCTGCTATAGAAAGCACCCCTGCAGTGAAAACTGGCACCAGCAGTAGGAGACTCTCTCTTTCTCAGCATATGGACCATTTGGCAACATCAAAGCTCCCAGGCTCTTTGTTCCTTTATCAGACATACAAATTGTGTAGTCAACACACAACTGATAACAACATTAGTCTGGCTGTGCCACGGGAACGTTGTCAGCCTCGTGTGTCAGAAGACTAAACGACCAAGTGAGGTTTAGGGAATTCACTGATGCACTAGGGTGACTGTGTGTAACATTTGTCCTGTTGAATGAAGAGTTTACATTTGGAATATAACATTGGTCTCTTTTAGTGAGGCTCAGAGATCTCACTGTGGCTGTCACAGGTTTATTACACTGAGCTACGTCAGTTTATAAAATAATATATGGGAGAAAAAAGTTCCTGTAATGACTTTACAGCTGTTCATCACTGTGATAAAGGAATTTTCTTCCCCTGCTCTTCAGGTAACCTCTACTGGTCTCCCTTTTTGGTCTGGATCCAAGAGATGCCCTCATCCGCTGACCTTTGATCCAAACAATGTGAGTTGTATCTGGTTCCAGTCCTCACACAGTAACAATCCTAACATACAGCCAGTAGATGAGACTGACAGAAAAATGCCCCAGTATTTTGTGACGGTCGCTCACATTCCTTCTTTATCTGTTCTGATTGTAGCTCTTCCTCACTCTGTCCATAGAATGGATTCTTATCTGAGCTGTAGATGCATATGGACAATGAAAGACAGATAGTAATCTGCTCTCCACACACATTCAATCTTTGATAGCCCACTTATTTTCAACTCTCACACTGAGTAACGATAGAGATATTAAGGTGACAGTAAGCTAGCAACTGTATAAATTTGAAAGTATAATGGTGCACAGATAGCAACATAAAACTGCCAATTCCTAACAACCCGTTATCACTCAAAGAGCCTTTTGAAACTCTGTTCTGTTCCCCTGTCTCCTCTTCAGGTTTCTTCTTTCCTTTCCATTTCTGTAAAAGCTATTTTTTTCTTTCAAAGCTTTTAAGGAAACCAGATGCAGACATGTAGTTGGATAATAATTCGACTAATTAATAAAATCCATCCACTGCTCACTTAAAATTGTAGTTCAAGTACATATTGTTAAAATTCAGATACTGCTTCTATTCATCTTACAGGGTTTTGCTCATGTATCATGAGTCCTAATACTGTCTGTGAATCTACCCATCAGTAAACTGACAGCAGCCTTTTACTCTATTGCACAGATGTATAATAATGGAATGAGATTACTGCTGTACAAAAGCAGCAGTGACTGCCAATACACACCTGTGTGTGTGTGTGTGTGTGGATGTATGCTATGAGGATGAAAATGATTGAGAGAGCTACTGTTGCAGCTACTTATTCAGTGCAGGGAAGTAATTTGGCCTTAATGCTCTACCTTAATATTATTCTTCCCCCCTACCCCTGCTCTTCTTTTCTAATAATCTCCATAGTTTCACCCTGCAGGCATAACTGCTCCAAGGGTTCAACTGTGGATCAATTTTAAATCAACCACTCTTATTTTACAATGATAATGTAGTTTAATACAACAAACTTTTTTCTTGAAAATACTGTAAGAGTTTATACTTGGATATGGTGTTTCAGGTTACGCACATGGAATATGTGGTGGCAGCAGCTAATTTGTATGGACACATCTACGGGATCAGTGGGACAAGAGACTTGACCGCTATCAGAAACATCTTGGAGCAAGTCCATGTACCACCTTTCACTCCCAAGTCCACCGTGAAGATTCACGTTACTGACGAGGAGATGGAGGAAGATAAAGAAAGGGGAAGCGACGACGCTGGTGAGTTAGTTTAACTTTATGGTATCTCACTTTCTTACAACGTGTCTTGTCTTGACTGTCTCTGCGTCTTTGCACACAGAAAAAGCCCGACTTGAGGATTTGAAAGTAAAATTGGCTGCATCATTCCCGAAAAGCTCGACTCAACTGTACCCCATCGACTTTGAGAAGGTAGGACAAGAGAGTACAATGAAACCTCTGCTGCATGCTCTGCAGAAGCTGCAGACAGTGACAAAGTGGCGACTGGGTCTTAGCAGGGAGCAACACTCTAATCCATAGGTGCTTTCAGAACATGTACTTTTTTTTCCTTCATTTTTGGGTTGTCACTGACCTGAACCTGAGCGGGTTCTCAACACATTCATAACACAGTGCTTTGCTTGTGTTCTGTTCCTTAGCGTCAAGTTCTGTATTTTCCTGTTTTCAGAAATAGCAAAAAGAACAGTTCGGTCAGTCAGCTCACATGAAACTGGTATAATTCTATCTGAGAACTACATTAGCACACTCATGGTGAAATGCAGTGTATTCAGCAACCTAATACAGAGGCAAACTGACTGTAACCGTGTCAAACAAAGTCTTTGAAGTAGCACACTCTGAGCCCTGAAGGTAGACTTCCCCTTTTAGTCACATCCACTGTGCATCCAGCCACTATCACAGCCCCTGCTCATATTTTTTGTTGCTGTCTCAACAACTTATCCTTCAGTCTGGACGTTAAATCAGATCTAGGGAATTGCCTCCTGGCTGACATCTTAAAGGTTTGTAAAAGTTTACCTTATCTAGTAAGTTATTTGGGAGTGTAGACTGGATATACTCCCAGCTTTCTGAAGAAATTCCCAAATAATATCCTATCTAGATATTACCGTCAACCAAATTCAGTCCAACCAATGACTATTGTTGCACTGTTTGTAAAATCTTTAAACACCCAGTAAAAAATACTTGGTTGGTAACCAGGACAGATTCTGTGATATTACATATCAATGAGTAGTTTAGAAATTCACAGAACTTCCTTTGGAGCTCCTTTTTATCAGCTGGGTTCAGCAGAGTGATTCCGTCTAAACAAAGGAGTGGGTCTTGTGTCAAGTGTCAGAATGATTTTGGGACCTAAATTGTCCATCATTAAAACCATTTTGAACACATGGTTAAGAAGCTGAATGAGCAACTGTGATCAAATTATTCTTGAAAATTACAGTCATGTACTGTGCACAAAATGTGTAGCGAACTGAATACAGATCCAGTAATGTACACAATTCAGCTGGTGATGCTGGACAATGGCAAGACAGTCTGTTTTTCCAGCCAGAGACATAGGGACCTTTCTTAAGCTACAAAAAGATTAACAGTGGCAGTATTGCACAAATACAATCAAGTAAATGTAAACTGTTTTCTAATAACTTCTCAGATAATTGTGGAAGTTATGTGAAATTAATTCATCTTTAATTAATTAATCTTTTCCTCTGAAACAGATCTATTCTATTAACCTGTTAACCTATTCATTGTATTTATAGGTTTCCTGGGAAACATTGGAATAGGACTATAATAATCACATTTGTCACATCAAAGCAAACCTTTTTTCTTTGTCTACATGGAGGCTGAGAGCAACAAAGGCTCTTCAAACCCCTTAATATGGAAGTGGCTACAAGAAGCAGTGACTAAACGGTAATTGGTTGTACCATGGCGACCATTAGGGGAAAACCGTTACATTAGCAGGCTGGAAAGGATGCAGTTACTGAGCTGCAGAAGTGGTTATAGGAAGAATTTGTAGAAGGGTAAAATGACTTTAAAAGGCAGCCGGAATTCGGTTCTGACAAAGGATTTAGAACTCAAGAGTGGCAGTAATGAAGGTGTATGAGGTAAGCCAGGTACAGATCGAATGTCATCTTGAATAAGAATGAGAGTCCCAAAAGCCATTCTCTTCATGTTTATCCGAATATGGCCTGGTCATGCTGTGGACAGATGGAATGTGTGTAGGAGGATATCAAAGGCATCAGGTTGCCAGCTCAGAGCTTCCTCGCAACCCCTAAAGCCATCCCGGAGTGGCAGTCATCTCCCAAGCTTTTGTAGAGCCGCACTAACACAGGCATGACCTCACTGGCCACGTCGATCACAACAGAAATCTGATTTCCACTGCATTTTGACAGGGTGACCGAGTCATCTATCAGAGTGATTTAAGTGACACAACAACAAAGCAGGCACAGCTCAAAGGAGACCAGTATTGCGTCACAGGCAGTGGTGTTGGATCGGATCTGGCTCCTTAGCAATTTATTATGTCGTTAATCCTTCAACTTTACACAAATACATTGCATTTCATGTTGCTCTTGTGCATTAAGCTGTGTAGTGCTGTATCTCTAACGTAGCATATCTTTAATGTCCCAAATGACACAGGATGACGACAGTAACTTCCACATGGACTACATTGTTGCTGCTTCTAACCTGAGAGCAGAGAACTACGACATCCCTGCAGCCGATCGCCACCAGGTCAGCATTTTTTACTGTGTGCAATATCTCATCAAATCTCTGATTAATATATACAGGAAAATCTGAGAGATGAAGCCGAGTTGGGGGTTTGGTGTAGATTAGAAAAAAAATATAGAACCGCAGACCGCTCTCTCCTCCCCTTGGGTCATGTTTTTAGTTTGCGCTGCACACACCTGCCTTAAAGCCACAGAAACAGCCTCCTGACCTATTGTTCCTGAAGCAGAACTAATCACAGCACTTTACCTGTCGCCTGGGAGGTGACACCTGAGCCAGGCCTTGTACCAGCCGCTGCTGCAGACGCATACAGCCGAGACAGATGGAGGGTGGGGGGAGGGACGCTGCTCAGTGAGGACAGACAAAAGAGACGTACCCTCATGAAATCATACAGACGTATCCACATGTTGCATCTCATTTGAGAATAACTTCACTGTTAGTCACCATTGAAACCTTGTTTGCATTTAGATTTCTCACAAATGTGTTGTAAGCCACCAGTATATTGACAGGTTTGCAGTATCTGATAAACATAAAGTCATCTATGAGGGTATCAGTACATGAGACAAAACATCTTATAACTGCAAAAAATACACAAACATAAAAAAATGCAAATTTGTTACTACAATGTTATTATTTTACTGTTTTAGAAGAATTATTTAGAACATTTAGGTAAAATAACTCATATCTCAAGTCCTGCACTCATTATCACAAGACAAGTACAGAAGTATGAACAGCAAAATGTGTTTAAGGTGTCAAAATAGAAAGTTCTGATTAAACAGCTACATGATTTCTGTCAGATTGATGTATTATACTGAATGCAGTAATCGATAGTGCATTACATAATATACAGTGTTCTGATTCTTGAAGTTAATTTCTTATTTAGGGCTTCAGCTCCCAATTAATATTCTGTATGTTTTTTTAATTGTAGAAATACCTGTTATTATTTCCAATTGAAAAAAGGGACTTTTTTTTGTTTGTTTTTCAGATTGGCACTTTAAAATGCATATATATTCAGTTTAATATTATGTGTAAAAGTCCTTATTTTAAAAACATCAAATGCTGTTGCTTAAAAATTACTGAACGGGTGCCCTGACAGCTCAGCTGGGTGAGTGGGCGACCCATGAACAGGGGCTGTAGTTCCTGACGTAGTGGCCTGGGTTCGATTCCTGCTCACGGACCTTTGCTGCATGTCTTCCCCCCAATTCTTCTTCCCACTTTGCTGTCTATCTCTTCACTGACCTATCAAATAAAGCCACAAAGGCCAAAAAAATAACTTTGAAAAAAAAAATGACTTAATAATTATCCACTTCTTCAGCAAATAATAATATTTACTACTTGATATACTGCTAAGCAGTTTTAGTAATAACAGTGAATCATATTTTGTAAGTTGGTGCTAAGTCTTGTATGGATAACACTAGCACAATATTTGTATCTGAAGTGTAGTGGAGTTGAAATAATAGATAGTATAGTACAGAATGACATTAAAATATATGTATGTATACTACTTTGAGGTATTGAACAAACAAGACTTTATGCTTGTATTGTCGCATTAGGATTGTACTAAAAGTGAATTAAAATAATATTGAATTGAAATATATGCTTCTTCCACTCTGCATGACCTGCAGCAAGATTTAAAAGTGAACTTCCTTCTTTCCAGAGTAAGCGCATTGCTGGAAAGATCATTCCTGCCATAGCCACCACCACAGCAGCAGTAGCAGGCCTGATGTGCCTGGAGCTGCTTAAACTGGTGCAGGGTCACCAGAAGATCACCTCTTACCGCACAGCTTACTTCAACCTGGCTGTCCAGTACTTTGTCCTGTCCCTGCCCAGCCGTCCTCAGGACTTTGAAGTGAGTAACAGCTCAATACATCCACAGCCGCTCTAAGTTAATATTTGTGGGGGGATTTGGGACGAAATCTATGAAGCATTCAGTCATATATAGCATCTGAGTGAGGCACTTTATAAAGTCTGACACACTCTTACTGTATATACATTCATAATTTAAGCCTGTCTGCTTTGGGGATAAATCTGTTGAGTTCTTTGTAGATTTCTGTCCTTCCCCTTTGGGTGGGGAGCTTTAACTCATGAATGAGTGCTCTCAGAATAAGAACCCACCATTAACTGTCAATCTCTTGCATATAAGCCAAGTCTTTAGTGAGCTCAGTGTAATCCTCAGGATATTTCTGGGCAGGTAAGGCACATACAGACCTGTGCTTGCCACTGTGTTTAGACAAATTAAGGGAATTCAAGGCATTCAAAGAAACGAGAAAGACATTTATTCTCCTAAGACAGAGTCCTTTTAAGGTCAGACCTGCAGTAACATCTGAGTTACCCCAGGTTCACCAAGTCACACAGTACGAGGTTTGTTATGCTGTATTGACTAAGCTTTAAAACGAAAACACAGTATAGCTACCAGTCAGATCCAAAAGCCGGTAGCTGTTTAACTCCAGTCTGAGTGAAAGTATAAGATAATATCCCTTCAGTTAATTCTGCTGCCCTCTTGCAGGTCCTACTGCTCGCCCCTGTAGCTCACTTCTGAAGGTAATCAGATACTAGACCCAAACACTGCAGCCTTCCCGCTCAGGGCACTGCTCCTCTGACAAGCAGGGGTCACTGGGGGTCAGCAAGTGGGGTAACCATGCCCTGTGTAACGTGAGGGCGCAGTGACAAGGGGCTCTGAGACAGTGTAGATCTGGTTTCAGCTTTGGTTACAGGTAAAAATTCAGCATCTGCATAAAAGGCTGCAGTGATGACAGAGGAAGCTGTGACTTTCCGTGTAGCTCTGAGGTTCCAGACAGGCCCAGTTTCTCACATGTAAAGACCCCGGTGTTGTCACAGTTGTTGCCTGTAAACTTGGTGATGTTTGGACATACTTCTGGATTTTTTTTCTGTCATCAAATTATGCTGGGATAAATACAGTTTTGCCCATGCAGCATGGAACATCGGATAGAGTCAGTAATTGGTTTCAAACAGTCACGCTAACAGAACACTTGACATCAACCCAGCCAGAAGGCAATCAGAGGGATAGCCAGATGTTAGATTTTCCAAATCTAGGCTCTTTTACTGTGGGTTAAAGTGTTGCAGCATCAGCTTTTAGGCTTTTCTCAGTTCTACAGAGAATTCAAACAGAGACAGGACAGGATACAACCAGGGGTAAAAGATTTTGCAGAGTTTCTGGGTCAGAGTGTTGAGCATTGAAGACAAATCTTGGAGTGTAATAGAGGAAGGCACTAATGCACACGTGCAATGACATGCTACCTGAGAGGGAGAAAGAGGGTTAGCAGCCAAACCTTTAGCCGTCTTAGTGGGAGATGCTCTCTAATGTCTGCTAACATTTCAGTCTTAAGTCTTCATGGTTAATTTAAATGTGACTTTAATAGTTCATCAAAAGGAAAAAAAACTCATCATTCTGAAAACTGTACCCATTATACAGTTTGTCCACTAGTGAGCAGTGACAAACTTTGCTTTATTTTTTAAGTGTAGCATTTTCCACCTAGTATATATCTTGGCTAGAATTTTTGAATAACCACATTTACAGGATCCCTATAAAATGTTTATGTTATGCATTCACATTAGAAAACATAATTACTTACATACTGACAGTGGGTTTGGTCTCAGATATGCAGCATCAGTCGAGCTTGTTTCCATGATTACATGCAGCATGCATGCAATCACATTCCAGTCAGGGGCCAAAGGTCCACGTGCTCTGCAGCTTCACAGCTAATGTATATTGATATTTTAAATCGAAACGCTTGTCTTTTCCAATGCTCCAAACATCCAATGTGTCTGACTTGTGGTCTAGACATTATGTCTCTTGTTAAAGAGATAACGTAATATTGAGAAACAATTTTAATCCTTTTTGAGCCCTGCAATTTAGGCCTGCCGCTTTTCTGTGCTCCAATAAAATGTGGAAATGAGAATTAAAGGTGTAAATATAGATTATTTGAAATAACAGAAATTTGCACACAGCTATAAAAAGCAGAAAGAAAAGCAACATACTTGTTATTAATATTCTTATCTCTCTAATCGGAGATTAGAGACGGTTTTGGTAGGCAGCTTTTGAAGCAACTGCAGACGTGCAGCTGTTAAATATCACAGATCAGACATGCAGATTCAAGAGCTCAGCTTACTTTTGCAATGACTTGGACGTCTCCCCTTCTGAGATCAGTCTCAGTTCATTAATATCATGTATCAACGCTCACATCTCACGGGTTCTTCTGGTGGCCCACCCAGTGTTTGTCCAAAGTGCTGTGCACCACATCACAGCATTTCCAGATGTTTGGAAGTTTTTATATTTCAACCTGTACTGTCATGACTCTGGAAAGGAAAAATATGTTAGTAAGATGAGTGTTTAAGTGATTAAAGGCTTTTGGAAAAGGCGTTTCAGATGCGGTTGTGTACCACTCTACCTCTACATAACTGTTTTCGTCACAGACACTTTAACTGAAATAAATGATTGCTCATTCTCCCACCACCCTGATAATTTTCCAGAATGTGTTGCTTTAAAGCTGTTGTTTCCTAAAGAAGGAAGTTCCCCTGGCCTTCCCCTGCTGCCGCTGTCCTCTGCATGGAGGTAGAAATATGTAAACAAACAGGAGGCTGTCCTTGTCTGCTCACCACTGCAACTCTTTAGCATAGCTTTCCTCCCTGTGTTTATGTCTTTCAGTTGTGGAGTCAAGGCTAGTGAAGACAGAGTAAGTCTGGAAGTTCATAGAGGAAAAAGTAAAATATAGCTGGGAATGTTTGCACAAAAAACTGCATCATGATTGTTCCACGAAAAGCTTGCTGAATTTAATATTATTGCCACAGTTATAATCTTTAAGATAGAATATTGTCAGCACTGTATTGGTGATTAAGTCAAGAGCCTCAGTTCACCAAACTTTCCAGTTCATATGGATAATCGCAAAATGAAGCAGACCAGACAATAATTACAATGAGATAAGACTGTCCAAAAGACACCCAAAGTATGATTTTACATTTAATTTTATATTAATAATAAGCCTTGTGAACTTTATCAAAAGATATTATTTATATATACGTCAGTTTTAGCTCAATTTGCTGCCTCCAAGGTGCCAAAAAATTGAACTAAATTCTTCTTTAAATTCACTCTTGTTGCCAGTGGTGCACAGCATTTAAAATGAGAGTACACTAAATAGGCCTAAATTTGCTTTAGATCATACTCTGAATATAGTGAATGCCCCGTTTTTGCAGAAAGCAAAACCTCACAAGACATTCAAGGATTTATCAAGAGCAGCAAAGATTAATGAGTGTTGTGCAGCAGCAGCAGCAGTAACTGAGCTGCAGCCTCAGTAAAACACAGAGAGACATCACCCGAGGCAGGACAGAGGAGGACGTGTTTCAGCTGTGTATGAAGTAGCTCCGTCCTCCAGCAGCTTGCCCAACACTCTGTACCAGTGTATACTGTCTTTACTTGTCTTCTATGCTGCCTGCTGGTTGTGTGCCATGGAAATACTCCCTCCTTCATGCCTGTGCACACATCCTGCACAGCCCAGTCTCAACTTTGTGCCCTTTCACACTCCCTCAGTGCCCCTCTTCCCCACCTTGCCCTTTCAGACTCTAATTGAATTAGCAGTGTTGGAGGGAAGGCTCCTGATCTCAAGAAGCCACTTGTAGGTCAATGCTCACACTGCTTCTTTGTTAATTGCATGCAGAAATGACGACTATTTCCTGCCTTCGCAGGAAGCGATGTATTGAAACCAGATTTCCCAGCATGGTCTGCAGAACACCAGGCAGGGATTTTGTGTTCATCTACTCCAGTCTGTTTCGAATAACTCTACATTCATGACTTGCTGCTTTATTGCACATTTCTAAATAATAATAAGATTTAAATTTGCATCGTTGTCATTCAGTCCAGGGTGGCAGTTTGTGGTTTTATGTGTAGAAAACAAAACCCGCAGTTGTGATTTGAGCCCTTGCGCAACTGAAGGACGCACATCTGTCACACAAACAACAGGGAACGGCTTAAAGAGAGAAAGAGCACAACAAAGCAGGAGATTTTCCTCACATGTGGTTAAATCTGTACTCCCTTTCTTGGACTGTGCCTGCAAAGAAACAAGGTGAACATGATCCAAGGCCCTCTGGATTCCCAGAGGAGTGCAGGGAGCATTGTGCAGTTTGTAACTCAAAACCCAGACATGAATAGTGCTCACAGGATAATGAGTAATCTGTGATGAACGTACACGGCTTGTGCCTGCTGTTGTTTTCCATGGTCTGTTTATTGGTGGCATTGTGTTAGTTGGCCTTATGTTGTTGAGTCAAGTGTTGTTCTGCGCTACATTGTTCTGTGACTGCTGTTCTTTAGTTCCCCATAGATCTTTACTTTCCCTTTTGTGTCATCAACAACAATAGTGTGTCTGGATGTTTATTTATGTAGCAACAGGCATAGACAGACCTCAGAGCAGATGACTGAGAAAATAGACTGTAGGAGATCATTTTTTAAATAGCGCCCCACTTTAAAAATAGCTCACTAGATCTTTTATTCAGGACAGTGTGTGGTGCAGCTCATAAACTCAGCATGCAAACTTTCCATTTAGCCAAATTAATGGTGGAGGCCATGTGGTATAGCATCATTTTTTAAATCACCTTCAATCATATCTCTACATCTCATGCATTTTTAATCCAGGTACTTGTATGAAATAGAGTGACTTTTGGTTAGACAGCTGTCCTTAAACTAGCTGAATCAAGCTTCCTAGCTGTGTCACTTCTCTGAAAGATGCCCCAGTGTATCGCAGCCTGCTTTGGAAACACAGCTCTGTAGTTGACCCTGGCCTCTGACCTTCCAGGAGGACTCCAAATGAACATGCGGTTTCCGTAAGAAGAAAGTATTCACATACAGTAAGTTAATATTCTTCTGCCACAGTACTGAATATGTGCCTCACCTGGTAGATTCAGTGATTGTTAAAAAGATTCCTGCAGAAGATTAAAAAAAATATATATATATTATTTCTTTCATTTTAATTTTTTGAGTACATCTTTCCAAACTGGTGCAGACAGAAATGTTTGCTGAAAGAAGCTTGTTAATATGTTCACTAAACAGTAGTCCACATTATTTGTTTTACAGAATAAAATAAAATTCCTGGAATCAGCATGTATGACATTTTTCCAAGTGCCCACTAGTGTTGCCACTACTAGGTAAAAGTGGTGACTCAACTTGTTTTTTGTATTTAGCCATTAAAAGTTTTTTTTCTATACTTGTCTCCTATCTGTGGAAACACAGCCTGCAGTTCAGCCTAATTCTGGAAGAAAGTCCCTGAATTTGTATCATTTCATTTTGCTCACAGAGACAGCATTAACTTAATGCTTCTTTGTTGTTGCCAAGGTCATTAGTTTATAAATTTGCCCATTAACTCACAATTATAAAGGCATCCTATCATGTCTCTCTTTCATCCTTTCTTTAAGTTACCTCAGCACACTACAAACATTGAATGAGATTCAGCCTGTCCAAATGACATGGTGAATGGTTTTTGCAATGACAAAAATCTGTTTATATTATTCAGACAGCAGAATATATTTCATGTGATTAATGTTGTTTTTGCTTAGAGCCATCATTATGGCCTGATGGAACCTAGAAGCTTGCTGTAACTGAAGGGAGATACATTTTCTTGACTGAGCCTGTATTAAACATGGTAGAAATCGATATCACTCTGTCAGATCTTCCCACTGTACAGTGCCTCTGTCAGTGTCTGTTTAATATTGCGACTTGTGCAGCCCTTGGACTGAAAAGTCTCCAGAATACCTCCATCTAATAAGTCTGCAGACTTGTATTCTTCTGGTCCTGTTTCAGATCTCTGGATCTCCATGTATTCCTCTACATCTGGACTTTAAGTTGCATTGCTTATTTTTATATATTAGAATGATTAAAAAGTAAGACTATTCTAAGTTGATGTAAAGTAAAACAAATATTATTACTATTATTGATTGTGATAACTACTTCTTGTATCTCAGAGCATTTTTTTACAACTTTTTTCAAGAAGCCTTTGAGCACTGCTTAAAGCAGTATAACCTTTGCTATATCTGGTCGATGCAGCTTGAATTAGTGTTTGATTCGCCTGGTGATCTGTATGGGAGTCTCATGTGTCCAGCATCACATAAACTTGTGGGCTTATTTCCTGTAGATAAGAATTGCACATCATATTGAACTGCAGATATCAATAACTCGCTCCAGTTACCAAAACATGGAGGAGTTACGTCATTCCATGTAGCATCACATCATGCAACCAAAGAGTGTGACCTTTGATTTCTAAAGCTCAGATCAATGCTAGTAATTAGGATGTCGAAACAAGGGGCACTCTGATCAGAGTTTGGAGCTGTATGTTGTTAATGAATTGATCACTGGGAGTGAAACATTTGGAGAGAGCTGTGGTCCACTTCTGAGCTACACTCCAACAGTAATCACTACAGGTTACAGTAATCACAGTAGTCATTGTGTATTTGTATACATATGTATATGCATGTCTTGTGCGTGTTTGCTGTATGCATAAATCAGTCGAAGTGCTTTAATATAGGACTTTAAGAGACAAGATCAATGCATCATTCCAACTCAATATAAGAAACATACTCATGTTGCATTTTTTTTGTTTCATTCATTCATTCATTCATTTTGATTCATGGCTTTAAAACTGCAGTTCTGTCAGGCATTTGCTGTTTGAGTGTCTCTGCAGGCTCCAGCATGTCAGTGGCCCTTTTGGAAGATTTTATTGACTCAGTGCTTCTGCCCCAGGTCGTTTTCAGTCAGGTGGAGTGCTGTTATCTTCTCGTTTGAAAGACAATCGCATTGAGATTTTGTTTGCTGTTTTACACGTCAATGGAAGCCTTTCAAAAGCAAAGAGCTGCTTTCAGCCTGTGTGTCAAACCCAGCACTCTCCTGAAAAGTGTATGTGAGCTGCTGAGCTGCGACTCTCGCTCCTCCTCCACTCTGCACCAGAATACCACAGGTTATCTTTCAAAACACACTCCTACAATCTAAATAAAAAGCACCTTTTGATACTGCTTTTGATTCTGTTTCTCATGTATGCAGTGTGGACTCCTGTCAACTCTTTGATAGGATACCAGATAATTGCAGAGGTTTGGGTGGAGCAGTTGGAGGTCCTAGCCATCTGTTTCTTAACTTTAGTCCAAAGAGAGTGGTGATCAGTAGTGATCAGGTAGCAGATGACACTCCCAATCAGACAAAAGGCACATTTTACATGACAGTACTGCTGTCCCATTGTGAAAAAACACAAAAAACAAACTTGAAAACAAACAACTATGTCTGTGAATATTCATGTTAACTGCTCTTAACTGATATTATTTCTGATTATACTAAATCTAACTCAAACTGGGATTTGTGTGTGGTATTATTATGAAGCTGGATTGTTTAGTCTTTATTAGATGGCACACAATCACCAGAAGTAACCTCGTTTGACAATTGCAGTAAACTCTCTCTCCCTCTCTCTCAACAAGTAGGTCAACCAGAGCATTGATTCTCTTGTTTTCACAGGCAAATGTTATATAAATTTAGATTATGGAAGACTTCCATATTTACAGCTGAGAGCTTCCAGCAGTTGATATTGTCATGCACTGGTTGGTTATGTGCTGTAAGCGTGACGTAAGCACTGGATGGTGAAGTCAATACAAAAAAGAGCATGTTCATTATGCACTTACGTTTTCAGTAATTGCAGTGCTTGTTTGAAATCTAACAGATATTTCCTAGATTCGGTGTGTTGCTTCTATGACTACATGCAATGCTGTTAAAAAAAAAAAAAAAAGTCTGGCTATCCTCCACTTTTCAGTTGTTGCCAGTTCAGTAAAGCTAAAATAACCTTGGTGCACGCAGGCTCATTCTGCAGTATACCGCATATACAATAGTCAGCAGCAGTGAAATGACTTTCAGGCACAGCTGAGGACTAATCTGGGATATAAAGGTTGAGGGGAAAATTACCAGATTGTCTACAGAAGGAAAGCTAAAAGATATATAAAAAATACAATCTAAAGAGACCACACAGATTCTCCATATGCCTCGTCTAAAGCTCACTTTGAAGCCCTGCAAAGGAAAATCGTTGCCTTTGAAGAAACAGGCCTCCAGCCACAACGGGCTGTAAAAACGTTTCCACTGTTGGGATTGTGGCCAAATAATGAATCGGAGCCAGAATCGCGCCTATGCAGAGGTATTTCTTGTGGCAGACTTTCGGTAGGAGGACTTATCGAAGTTTTGCCTACTGGCTTCGGTTTCCTGTCTCCAGAAGTGCTCTTTTGTCTTAAAGGGCAAGATTAAAATACACATAATGAACAAACACATTATGATTTCACTCCAAATGCAGTGACCTGTGCAAAATGACCAGCATGATTGTGCTTCTGTCAAACTGGGATTCTTTCTTCCTCCTTATCAGGTTCATTAGCTGGACTTCCTTTGGCTGCACTCCCATTCCCAGGATCCTGTGTATATCTGCAGACAGAGGCGTCTATTTCTGGGCTCCATCAATCAAGTGGCCTTGTTATCATGAGCCACTTTATTGTGTATCAGGTCATATGTTGTTGTCTTAAGAGTCTGGCACACTGAAAATATTAAACATTGCTGCAAAGTTTTAACCTTCCAAAGCTGTAAGCAGTAAGTAAAACCAAAACAAAAACCAAACTCATTTTAAAATGTGAACAGCATAGAAGATGAAGGCTGGTATCAGCATGAAGGCCTACAGTATATTTTAAATAGTGATTTATATCCATTAATATCCTTTGATAAGTTGTTTGATTGCAGGTCCAGACAGAAACAAGGTCGATTGACTCACTGGAAACAACACTGACCTTTTGATCATGTAATTCTATAAAGTTGAAGTGTAGCTACAGGAGAATGGCTCTCATATGCTGGTTTTATTCGATCTTTAAATGACTTTTTCTTTAACATTTACCCACATCTACTGCTTAAAGGTCATTTGTGATTTTAGTACTTCTTCAGTATTTTTGGACTTTAGTACTGACCTATGCACTGAGTAGTAAACTAAACCAAAGAATGTTCAAGTATGATGCAGTGATCTGGAACATAATATAGGACTTAATAATGAGTTCATTTACATCTCCCATTTTCACAAACTGTTAAAATAACACACGTTTTGTTCCTTCATTGATATGCGGTCCTGTTATACAGTTCCAGGAGTGGAAACTACAAAGGTGCGTGTTTGATTCTGCGTGTGGCTTATTTATAGATTAGATAAATCACTGTTTGCATTTGGATTTTTCAGGAAGAGAAGGAGAGCTCTCCAGGCTTCCTGTCAACAAGAGGAAGCAGCCGGTTGTTTTGGCTGTTTATGTCAGTTGTTGGGGAACTTCATATCAGCATAGGGGCAGAGAATTTATCACATGCTAGTGTCAAATGATTGCAAAGAAACAAACACATTATTAAATTAAATATACAAGAATATATTTCTTGTAGGATTGTGCAGCATTTTGAATTTTGAAGGTTGAAATGAATAATGTTGGTGTTACATGAAAGACATATGTCCTTAAATTGTGACTGAAGTTGATGCTGTCAAAGTTTACATTCAAGGGATTTTGTCTGTGATAATCATCCATCCATTATCTATACACTGTTTAATCCTCATTAGGGTCGCCACGAGCTGGAGTCTGTCCCTGCTGACTGAGGGTGAAGGCAGGGGACACCCCAGACAGGTCATCAGTCTATCACAGGGCTACATATAGAGACAAACAATCACACTCACATTCATACCTACAGACAGTTTAGAATCACCAGTTAACCTGAGCATGTTTTTGGAATGTGGGAGGAAGCCGGAGAACCCAGAGAAAACCCACACATGTACAGGGAGAACATGGAGACTCCATGCAGAAAGATCCCGGGAAAGCCGGGACGCAAACAGAGGATCTTCTAGATGCAAGGCGAAAGTGTTAACCACTACACCACTGTGCAGCTCCTGTGATAATCGATTATATATAAAAAAAACAGGTCACTAGCAGTAAAGCCAGAAAAACTTAAAATGTAAAAACTTAAAAAACTTCAAATGTCATTGTTTTTCATTTTTGTTTTTAGAAGTCCAGCTGTTTCATGTTTTATGGGTACATTCAAAGCTCTGTTTATAATACAGACTATACAGCAAATGAGAAATTTGGCCATCTTCCAACAGCAGAGCAGACAGAGTATAAACTTCTGTATGTTTACCATATGCTCGCCACTGTGACTTTCTCGGCTGTGACTTTCAGGCCGACGAAGTGGCCATTTGTCTCATCTGAAGTCAACCTCGACCAAAATCCTGACTCTGCTTTATGTTCAAACAGACACACAGTGAGACAGGACAGTGAACTGTAACACAGCACACTTGTAGCCAGTATCAAATAAGCAAAGAAGGTTTTCCTGAAGTTTAACAACTGGTCAAGAACTAACATGTTTCTCTGAATCAGTGCAGTTTCCTCATATTCATTGCCAGACACATTAGAGACTTATTTCTAATGTGTTTACCTTGAGCGCACTCAAATCTCAGCTTGCCTTTTTCAAGTTGGATGCTCCAACCACAAGGCTGAGCCGTCTGAGTGCAGCTGTGATTAGCCACCAAGCAGCACTTGGCAGGGATTTGTCAATTGCGCTCTTAACAGGTGACCTCTCAGACAGTAATTCTACACTCTAACCTCAAGTCAACCTTGGCCAACTTTAATTGCGTTGACTTACGTGATATTATGTATTTTATCTTGTTAATGACTGCAGTATCTACATTGAATGTGGTTGGTTTATTAAAGCAAGTACATCAAAAAGCTGTAGATTAAAGTGTGTCTGCGTATTATGCACTACAAAGAATCGTGTGTAGACTCCCAATAAATCTCTAAATAAGACAGATTTAATGGTATTTTCCACTCCGGTAATTTGTTTCTATCTTGCTCTAAGAGGAGTTTCTGTTAACTTTTTTTTCTCTTTCCATAGAGGTAGCTTTTTCATCGGGGCATCTCTGTTTTTATTGTGGAAGTTCCACAACAAAAAAGAGCTTGTGGGAAACTGTAATTGTTTCCGGGAATCAGTTTTGGTTTCATTATTCTTGCTTTTTTTTTCTCTCCTGCTATAATGTGAATAGTTGACGTCACTTTACATACAGACTGATACAGTAGATTGGCTTCAGTTTCCTGCCAGAGTTGTGTGACAGACATGAGAGAGAGGAAGGGAGGAGAGGGAGTAAAAATAGCCTGCATGCCTGCTTTGCATTGTGTAAAATCAGCATCTGCACACAAAAGCAGTTGTGAAAATTTCTGCCATGGGACCAGTGAAATGTGGGGCCATTTTGCAGCCCAACAATGATGTTGTGTTTGCATTTAAAAGAACATTTCAGGTTATAATTCTGCTCTACCCATGTGAAATTTGAGGCTGTACTAAAAATTCACTCTGCACACATATTAAAATAGCTGACATTGCCGGCATTATGATGTGCATCTTGCAAACAAAATGTGCTTTGTCTGCAAACTGGGACAAAGGACATAGACACCCAGTTCGACTTGAGGAGAAGTATGCTTCGAGTGTGTCTCCATAACCCAAAGCCCCATATGTGGTGGGAGTTGTGAGGGCTAGTCAGAAAGTTCCCCTTGGCTGCTCGAGCAGAGATAATTGGACCCAGGTTCAGCCAGAGTTTTGGTATTCACAGCTCGAGCCAAGTTTTGATCTTCACAACTTCTCTTACCAGACAGCCTGTGTATTCGCAGGGTCGTCTGATTAAGTGACATATTTTGACGTATTTTCTGCATGTGAGGAATTCTGACCCACTTCGGTCAGGTGATGTTTTGTCTGTAGGGTCCTACACGTGTGGATAATGATGTTTAGGGTAAAAACATGCAATGACTAATACCTGTCCAGTGGCAAGAGAAATAGATGTCCGCAGGCTTTAAATTGATCCGTCTGGCTGTCAGGAGTTTGTTTTGTGTCTTTGTTTGGAGGTCAGAGGTTGATCATATAGGAAAAAAGCCTTACAGGATGCCAAGTCACTTTCTGGTCATCCATAAAATCTGATCTCATGAGATGTGAGAGGTGTGACTGCAGCCTTTAGGGTGACAGGGGACCCTGAGGCAGGAAAAGGAAATGACTTATACCTGTTTGTGAACTATCAGTGAAATACTATTTGTTCAGCTTCATTTGGACTCACAAGACTCACGTTTCTCTTGTCTTTAGGCCTTGATGCATCACATGCGTTAGTGCTGTTGACAGAACAACATCATCATTTGTAGGGGCCTTCAGTGTCAAAGAACATAGGTATAGTGCAAGTCCTTTGATTTTTGCTGAGCCTGCAGTAAGGCTAAAGGAAGGGTCATTGGTCAGTAGGTAAATCTGCCACTTTAGTCTTGGATATAATACCTCAAAAACTAGCTTATTGTACTTACTGCTTTGTACAGAAATCTGTGGTGTCTGGAGAATTAATTTTTGTGACTTTGCTGTTCCTAAGATGTTTCTGTTAGTGCCACCAGCAGAGCACAAAAAGCAGCAAAGTTTCCTTCCTATCCACTGAAATATCCCAACATCTGTTCAGTGAATGTCAACAACATTTGTTACAGACATTCCCAGGAGCATCAGCACAGACCTCCACATGTCACTTATCATCAATTCTAATAACTTTGGCGATCCCTTCAGTTTTTATCTACAGTAGTAACATTATCAGTTTAAAATTTCCAATTGAGACACCAATGCTTTATAAATAACTGCATAAATGCCAACATATTAAATTAAGATGATGACTATACTAAACATGAGCATGTTAATTGTCACCGACTGCTACCTTTCTGACATTAGCATAAAGCCGCTGGCATGGCTGAAGATGCTTAGTGTACTTTCATATACATGTTAAACTACAATTAATGATTATTTATCCTATCTGATGGGCTTAAATTGAATTTAGGCTAAAGTAAAGTAATGCAAAAAAAATCACATTTTATTATATTATGCAAATATGAGTCCAATAATTCCAAAGGTTGGTGTTTACAACAATATAAAACATAGGAAAGCAGCTAATTTTACGATGCAAGAATGTGTCTCTATAGAGAAGACTTTAAAAAGCTGCAGGAGACATTGACTTGCAACGTCTGAATTTCAGGAACTTCAAGTGCAATCTGGCAAAGTGTCTGGAGAAATTCCTATGTTGTTATTTCACTGCCTAGAGCAACACATTTATACTCACACAGATGCGGGTTTTATAAGCTGCATTCTTCAACTTCTTCCTCAACATTGTTGTATTTATATCCTTTTCCCCAAAACAACCTGAGTTACATGGCTACATGGCCCTTTTTTCCTGCCACAGAATAATTATTCAAATCTGAAGAGGAAGTCTGAAAGATGTAACTTGAGAAAAGCAAGAGAGTCACTCCATCACATATGAGGAAGAACCTTCTTGACCTCACTAAGGCTTGTTCGGGTCTAATGATTGTTCTCAGCTGCTGTATATCGCAGCAATGAAAAATGCAGTCAGCCTGTCTTTGAGTGTCCAGGACTCTTGTTATGGACTCGAGTATTTTCAGCACATCCTCACAGCAAGCAGTACTTCGTCTGTCAACTTTGCCTCTGTGTCTGTGTGTGTCTTTGTGTTGCTGTATGTATCGTGTCTATCGTCAGGTCGCAGGAAAGAAATACACCTCGTGGGATGACTTCCTCGTTGAGGGCAGACGCGGCGGCCAGCAGGAAATGACCTTGGAAGATCTGTTCCAGTATATCAAGGTATGGCCTCCTTATTCCTCTCAGCAAGGAAGTACACACTTTCTTCACACCCGGTGCTTCTGAGTGCATTTTTTATGAATGTCTTTTTTTTTTATATTTTCCTAAACCTGCTCACCTTCCTCCAGTGCACACAATGCCTATTGTTTGAAATGATTGGCCGCTTTACACCTACCTTTACGACTTAAGCCCTTTTTAGACATGACATGTAACATTGCTGCTTCACCGGTCTGTTAAAGTGACGGCGTTCTGTCATCAGACATCGGTCACTTTTCCGACAAACCCGTAGAGAAAGCTGTAGTATACAGGTGATACTTGAATGTTTATTTTATTTTTTTTTAAAATGGTGACAGTTTGTATTAATGAACATTTAAATGTAAATATGAGAGATTATATTCATGCTGCTAATTTCCATCTAGAGTCCCATTCCAGGTAAATTGTGTTTTAAAATTTGAATCAAACTTGTCACTAAAAAAATACAATGCCTGTTTCAATACAATGCATACAGAAGTAATAGGGTAATTTATTGTTTTTAACTTCTTTGTATAATTTTTGTACCATTTGAAACTTGTCATTAGTTGAGGATGAAGCCATTTTTGATTACAGGCTGCCTTGACATTGTTGTGCTTTTACTGTTCTGTGGCCTCGTTTGTCCATCTTATCACCAGAAATGCTGGACAAGAGCAACAAGTGATACTAAGTGTATCCTCTACTCTGACAAATGTCAAGCTCTCACTGGCACCATATTGTAGAGCATCATACTATTAATTATCATGATGTTTGCTTTTTTAAACTGTTACAGCAATTTCAGACAAACGGTTGTCCAGAAACTACACCATGTACACCATATTATCTCAGTGTACAAACAGTATTCATAATGTTAGATAATTGTGCTTCTAACTGGGGTAACAGACTAAATGTAAACTCACTCTGTTTGTTAGTATGAACATGTCTTAATGTTGTAATATTATTTCCATGTATGCATGCACCCCATATGAGAGCTCCAGGAAACTGTGAATTTAATACCTACAGTGTGATATGTGTTATTTGCTACCAGAAAATCTGAGCACAGGACTCCTGGCTTATTGTTATGCATGTGCATTCTTGCCCTTAACACACATTTGGTTTATTGATTCTGTTGGATTTCTCTCTGAGGAGGCAAAGAAAAAATAAACTGGCAAGTGTTCGTATTGCTCCAGATTTTGTGTAACCTTTGACCGGCTGGGTTCCTTTGGTTTGCTTGTGGAGACGCTGAGTTTCCTGAGCTGCTGAAGTTGTTTGAGGTCACACTGTTGCAACTTCAGCTCTGCAGACTCATGTCTTTGTAGAAATTATGTTTGTGTAATACATGCATGCAAGGCTCTATTTGCCATGCTTGATGTATTTTGCTGCAAATTTATTGGATTATTTGTCTTTTTGCAGGAAAAATACAGCTTGAATGTCTGCACTCTGTTCTATGGAACTGCTATCTTATACAGTGGGCAAGAAGACAGGCTGAAAAAGAGGTATGTCCAGTTAAAACACAGATACAGTACAACGTTACATAGAGCTACACATTTACACCCCTGCACACAAACAGTCACAATAGGCCACGTTCCTTTGTTTGTTTAGATGCTAAAGGCAGGATGAGGTGTTTCCTCTGAGCCCGCGAGAAGAGACCCTGTTGACACACAAACATGCTTCAGTGAACGCAGATGATTGAGACGCCTCCTCAGGTTTCCTTGTGTTTGTTGAGGAAAAGAGTTGAGGACTTAAGTTACTGTGAACTTTTTTTTGTGCATCTAAGAAGTCGGGCTGTTTGGGCCTGTTCAGTGCTGCAGTACATTAGATGAAGGTTTTATCAGCCCCCGGGATGTTTGACATGAATCAGAGGATTCACTTTGTGAAATTTCCTCATCAGTTAAAGAAATGAATCACCACAGAATACAAACCCTGCGGGACATTGTGACTCCTGAAGGTGGGAAAAGTGTAATAAATCAAGTTTAACCGAGTGGGTTTACAGACAATAATTCACCAGGTAAATTGAAATATTAGATTATTTTTGCTTAAACCTTGCTGTGAGGTCTTCAAACAAAATGTGCACATTTGTTTACGTTTTTTGTTATCCAGTCTCTGGGGAGCTGGTGTTGTGAGTAGATGAAACTACAGGGGAGACAGGCAGAGTGTCGGCCATGTGGACAGCAGACCTACATTACAAACACCCTCTCCAGCAGTCTCTTCCTGCCACAAGCTTCCTGTGGTCGGCCAGTGAAAGGGGAATGAAGAATATAAAAACACAGATAACACCAAAAATCACTGTAGGAAACAGTTACTCTTGTTTTAGATTGTGGTTGTTTTTCAAAATTCCCATGTGAATAATGTAACATAATACTTTTTTTGACTTCCTTAACAGGTTTGTGAGACATAAATCCTTAAAAATAGGTCACACTTCTTACTATCACTTAAGGAAAAGGTTAATTAGTTTTCTAAAACTGATTTAGTTTCAGCATATCTTCTATAAACAGAATCAAATAATATATTTGTTTGGCATTGTTTTCAAATGTGGATTATTCTGCATTGCTAATGAGTTTTTCCAGCAGGAATGTGCAGTTTCCTGTTTTAATGGTAAGAAAAGGAAACCTGAGTGGCTCAGTGATGTTTTTGTTAGTTTTTTTGGATAATAATAGTCACAACAGTTAATAGCATAAATGAATACACCCTATTAGGCTTTGGATATACATGCACTATTTGTTAGTAGGATCAGTTCATCATTGGCTTAGGTCTTTTCATAAAATTTGTTGATAAGACAAAAGCAAAAAGTGACGGATTGTTGCTTCCTAGCAGGAAAAACTGTGTTTATGTCCGCTGCTGATAGAAAGAAATGTATGCAACATAGTTACATGATGTACCTGATAATGAGCTTTTTTAGCTGGTGCATTTTCATTCATAAACCTTTCTGAACTAAACTTACTTGAAGTACACTTGTTCTGCAGTGTGTCTGAGGTGGTGAAGATGGTAACAAAGAAAGACATCCCTCCACATCGGAAGATGCTGGTGCTGGTCCCCTCATTTGCTGAGGATGAGGACTGTGAGTATGTCCCAGCTATCAGATACTTACTCTTGTAATGCCTTCAAAAGTGGAAAAGTGCCACATGGAGCTGCTTTAATGTGATGAAGCAAACTCAACTCTCCTGTGGCATCATTTTCAGTATATTCTACTGATTTTAATGCTTCAGCTATTGTTGACCAAAGTTGATATCTCAATGATTTTTATGTCTTCTGCCTTTTTATTTCTGTCTTTTCATTCCTTAGATTGGTATTTTGCTAGCGCACTGCCACTTTTTATTGTTAATCACACTTATGTGATGTAAAATCCCACTGCTGCCCTGAATAATTATTTGGCCTGTCACAAAAATACAACAAAATGTGTATAGATTGATATACAGTTCCTCATCTGAACATGTTTTTTGTCAATTTAAAAGAAGAATCTTATGCAACTCCTTTCTTTTTTAACAGAAACATTACTCCAAAGTTCTGTTTCTTCATTTTTGGCTTTGGGTAACTCATAAAGTGTGTTTTTTGAGTCGGGTTAAGAGGTTGTGAAGATATTGGCACTCGCGGGTCAGTGCTGGGAACTAGGTTTAGTTCAGGCCAGGCTGAGCTCAGTATTGAATGGGTGGAGGCAGAAGACACTCGCACCACCATCTTCCACCCCCACATCCCCGAGGAATCCCTGATCTGTCCAGATTGGAGAAGCTGGTGTCATCTATGAGGCCTTCATCTGTCTTTAGATGGCTTTTGTGAATGCTTTGCCACAACCTCACAATGTGTTTCACTCCACTCTCCCACATTCACATGCTGACATTTTTAACATGCTCTGCTTCCCATTTCAATCATGTCATGTGAATCTTCTCTGTAATTATTACTGAAGCTACTTTTAGATGTTATTTATCATCACTGTGAAACTGGGATTATGAGACAAGCATGCAGTTTGTCAAAGTGTTTGAACAATAATGTAATAAATGTGTGGTTGAGGAACTTATGTCTGTGTACTTCACTAATAGACACCAGTTCCCTAACAGTCCCTTAGCTATGATGAACACACCACACCCAACCCATTTTAATCAGAAAGTCCTGCATCATCCCCACAGTGCACAAGTCTTCACTGTGCTTCTCTGTGGACTTTTCAAAAGTGCTATTTCAGCTATATTTCTGTCAAAAGATGACAACATGCTGCATTGATGTCAGTGGCAGTATGCCTGCAGTACCATGTCTAATAAATGACTAAGAAGAAGATTCAATTTTTGTTTTTTGAATAAACGACATTAAATCCAATGACAGATGGCTATAACATTAAGATTTTGGCATTTTTTTTAATACATTTCCAACATTTTTCACTGCCCGCACTCAAGCAGCAACAGAAGATATTTTCATTAAATACAAGAAACCTTTGTTCCAGATGTATCAACATTAAAAAAGAATGGTCTTATTGAAATTTGTAGCGTAAGATCAGTCCGTAGGTACAGCTTTACTCAAATGTATCCGATGATGTCATTGCATATGATGGGCTGTCGACTGCCTGTCTTCATGAGAGCAGTGAACTGGTAGAAGTCAGTGTCCAGTTGGTGCAGCCCTGTGTGGGACTGGTGAAAGAAAGGTTTGAGAGATTGGAGTCCCACTGGACAGGACAACCGTTTGGGAGCCTCTGCAGCCCTGTTGACCTTTGTGGTGTCTGCTGGCCTCTGCCTCATCTCCACACCTTTAGACATCCCTGCCAGCCTCCGCCGCATGTTACCCAAAATGTCTTTGGCAAGACGCCGACCTGCACTGGGCTTCAGTTCTGCTGGCTCAGGACAGTCTGGTAGGTCCATCCAGTTCTTTATTAGGTCAGCAAAACTGTTGTCCCCCAGAACCAGTGGTTGTCTGTTCCTGCTGCGACTCAGCAGTGAAGTTGTCCAGTCCTCCGGATCACTGGCCTCAAATGAAGTCCAGCGCTCCAGGCAAGCATCAGAGGTTGATTTGGGCCGAATGCGACCAGAAGGTCCTCTGTTTGTGCGAAGGCAGGCAGAAGAAGAGACTCGCACGTTTCTGGTCCTTCTCAGCACCACACCTTCATCCTGCCAAGAGGCCTCAGAGTAACCCGAGTCAAAGTCCGCACTCTTCTCACTGCTGGGGGAGCCTTGTGCCAGCCGTTCATGCTCCTGCTGCTCCTCCTCCTCCTCCTCCTCCAGCGGACTGGCCAGGCAGCAGGCAGAGTCGTATGTGCTGGCCTCACTGGCGTCGGAAACACGTAGACGAGTGAGTCGCTCCTGCTGTGCCCTCTGTTTGCAGAGGCGTGTGACGGCGAAAGAGCGAACACATGGTTCACTCAGTGGCCTCGGCCTGCTTATCTGCTTCAGGTCCTGCAAGGATCTCATCATGCACTGCATCTGGTCCCGCAGGCAGTCAGTAGAATCTCCTAAACAGAGCTGCACAGTGACAAAGAGACAAACCGTTAGTGGTGCAAACAGGATTTTAATAAAGTGTATTTCAGTCAGCACTTGTACCAAAACAGTTTAAAGAAATGTGTACTGCAGCAGTCCAGGGAGCTGTTAGGCTTCCTCCCAAACTACTCCATCGTGCCCCGGCCAGTTTAGCCAAAGCTTGAACAGTTCCTTGTGTTATTTCCACAACTTGGCCAATAAGATTTTTAGCAGCTGAGATCATTCCGCTCTATGGTCATATAACAAGTGAGGCATTCCTGACAAACCTCAGAACAGCTTTATGGAGACCATCCCAAGCAGTATGAGCGCAGAAAATGAAAAAAAGCTCAAATTTAGAGCACAGGATGCACATTTTATTCTGTGAAAAAATCCCCCTGCCTGCTAAAGTTGGAGGGGAAGTCTGAACAAAGTGGAGCTGCATGTGGAGTGGAGAGTGTGCAGGCTCACATATCCTCTCTGGACCCCTCTAACTGGCAGGATGTTGACTGGTGGATATTATAAAGTCGGAAATGACAGCAACATTTTGGAATTAGACAAAGATCATACACTCATGAATCATATCATCTTGTAGCGTTTAGGTGGGCTGGAATCAGTTCAATCTAGTTGATGAAACAATTGAAAGTTTCATCTGATCTTTAGAAGAATGGAACTAAGAAAATGAATGATTTACCAGCTTTCCTTCTGTCAAAAAATAGTAGAAATTCATTTTTTTAAAAAGATCTTCTAATTCTTAGTTTGTTGAGCCTCTCTGCTCTGCCAGTGTTTGGCTTGGAGGAGTGAGGAGACCACAATGCCATGATGTTATCACAGCTGTGGGTGCTGAACCATTTGGCCCCTGAGGGATCTGACATACAGAGGCGTCCACAGTGGGACTCAGTGGCCAGTCTGTCACTTTTTAAATGCCCTGTTCTTCTCGGCTGCTTCCACACAATGGAGAGAGGTGATTCACACAGCTGTATGCATTTGACAAGGACAGTCTGGTTTGAATTAAATGCGAGTTGGGGATTGGAACACCGTTTTCCCAGGACAGTCGTTAAAGGAAAAACATACGACAAAAATGGTCTCTAGTGTCTTGTGCAGAGAACAATTCATAAAGCCTTTTCTAATGGTCCTGGACATTTGCAATCACGAACAAATCTCTGTAAAAAAAAATATACTAAAAATGAGAAAAAAGAGGCTTACCATTGCTTGTGAGAAAGTGTTTGCAGTGGAGTTCAAAACTTTGTTCTTTTTTCTGGGACAAAATAGAGAAATGCATTTAGAGCATGTAAAACTATTTAAAAACGTTTTATTAGTACTGCAGTAAAAATACTCACCTTTGCATCCGGTTCAAACTTAATCCAAGCGCACAACAACTCCAGAGACGAACAGCTGATCGAAGGTGAAGCCTCTCCTGCGTCCTCCTCCCTCCTCTGATCCACATGAAGGTCTGTCAGCGGACTTTCACGATGCTCAGCTCCTCCTTCAGCAAATCAGAGCAGCGCATCACGGAAATCAGCCAATAGGAAGTCGCCTGAAACAAGATACTTCCTGGAGTAATACCAGCGGTTCCTACTGTACGCACATCTGGAATTGTGAAAAGTGTTTCTTTTTAAACCAAAAGTTCAATTAAGAAAAACGAAAAACAAAAAACGGAAAATTTAATGTTTTATCGGAGATCAATTTAATTCAATCTAATCATATATTTGTAGGAATATAAAGCCTAATTTTTTTCTAAAAAATCGCTCACAGTTTAGTTTTCGTTAAACAAGTGCCTCCTTTTCAAGACGCTTGCTTGTTTCAGTACATGAACACTTTGCTTCAAACTCCACTTCTCTAAAAGTTGCCTTGCACGTCTGCTGTGACTAAGATCTCCTGCAGGGCTCTTCTGATTTCCACATGGCGCCACCTTGTGGATCCCGCGGTCATCCTCCACAAAACCTCACGTGTTTGCAAACAGTTCATTCACCGTTCTTCTCTTAATGAGCCTTTTGAAATGCAAACTATCGCATACAAACAGTCAGTGGCGTACACAGATAGATACCAGGTGGCGCTAGAGCACCTGCCCCTTGCCCTCAGTATCAAGCATGTATCAGCTGCACATCCGGCTGGCCGTCAGCCTCTACCAGAAGCTCACCCAGACGGAGAACACCTCCAACCTGATCATGTCTCCGACCAGCGTCTCCTTGTCCCCGGCGCTGCTGCAGCTCGGGGCCCGGGGCAACACGCTGGCTCAGCTGGAGGGGACTCTGGGATACAGCGTGAACGGTAGGTTATCTCATGTTTCTGATCATATTCAGGTAGCATTAGTGGCTCCTGGAGAGGCTGCGGTGGCCCTCAGGGCTGTTGGTACCAGGTGGCGTGGAGCGGTGGTGTCTGGAGTCATAATACCTGCCTCCACACCAACTCTAATCTCATTAACCGCTGCTGCAGCTCGGCCTGTGGGTCAACAGGTTGTGTGTTTAATTACAAACTAAATGAGAATGAGCTGCTGTTTGCTTTACCTGCAGGACACGGTCTCGCCTGTCAGGGGATGGAAGCTGATGACAGGAGATTCTACTTCTACTGTCTGGCTTTCAAAAGTTTGACTTCTGAAACATCCGAATCATGTCTCATGTTGTCAGCGTCTTGTTGTTAGAGGTTTCTGTGAGCAGAACAGTTTAAAACTCAGAGCTGTTTAATATGTGGTGGTGGAACAGCGGAAATCTGAAAATTCCCACACTGGAGAAACTGGAACCAGCGAGTGTGTGCCAGTTTTAGTTTGATAAATGTCTGAAATGATCAAATCATTGATTCCATGACTAATCCCACAAAGTCACGTATTCTTAAATTAGTCTGTTTTTGTCCAGTTTGGTGCTTCTGCGTAGAATAGACGCCACCTTATGGTAGAAATCACACGGTGTAGTGACTGCTTATAGGATATACAATGACTGCTTTTTACATATAATAAGAAACAATGCAAGTCCCTCAGCGTTTGATCAGTGAATGGACAGAATGAAAAACTAACCAAACAGTAACAACACTGAAGGAATCTGGAAGAAAAACAGCATATTCCTTTTATTAACAGCACTAGATTACAGCTGGAAGCAGAAGCTGGCATCTCTGTACACTGTACTGTCAAAGCAGAATAATACAGAGAAAGGAGACTCTAGCTACAGACCTATGGAGACAGGTAGAGAAAGATGGGTACAGAGGACATCTACCTCCTACTGAAGCCCTAGCAAGAGCCCACAGAAACAGCAACAAGAGAAAGAAGTGAATTGACTGACTGCTAAGAGAATCTCTGGTTTGATTTGTGTTTTGATCATTTAGTCTAAAATACTGGGAGGCTGCTGGAATGAATATATTGTTGGAATGAATATATTGAATTCAATATTATTTCACAGGTTTTGAACAGAGTGTGAATTATATTTTAGCAGCAGCGCTGATGATCGGATGCTGAAACTGCTGTTAACCCTGGTGTCATGCTGCGGGTCAAATTGACCTGTTTTAACGTTTGAAAATGTGGGAAAAAGTATATTTTCACAGTGAAACTTCTGATGTCCACATTTTTTGGGAAATTTTTGAAAATTTTTTGGTGGAGAAAAGAAATGTTATAAAAATGTTTCTTTAAGAACATTCACAAAGAAATCAGATGTTTTTTGTGAATGTTCCTAAAGCAAATAGAAGTTTTACTGATATATATGCAATCACTTTAGATATTTTTGGGATTTTTTGGAAGCTCTTTACTCATTTTTTGAAAATATTTACAAGAATTTTCTTGCAATTTTAATTTTTACTTTTTTTTAAAAATACATTTTTTAAGGGAAACTTGAAACTGGAATTTTCTTCATGAAGGTTTTGAAAATTTTCTGAAATATGGGGATTTTTTTGCAGAATTTTTGCATTTTTTTCAGACAAGGAAACAATATTTTTGGTGCCCATGAATGAAGACAACAGGAGGGTTAAGCAAGGTCAAGCGTTTTCCAGTAGTTTAGTTTCCTACAGATCTGTGGAGGGAAAACCATTGTTGTGCATAAAGCTGTTGATATCCAGAAAGAAGAAACCTGTCCTTCAGATAAACATCCCTCCAGGTCTGATCTGAAACCTGTCCTTCAGATAAACATCCCTCCAGGTCTGATCTGAAACCTGTCCTTCAGATAAACGTCCCTCCAGCTCTGATCTGTCCTCTGGGTGCTTCTTTCTGCAGACGCCCAGGTCCAGGACTTCCTGCTGCACTCCCAGGGTGGCGTGAGCAACAGCAGCCAGGGCATGTGGCTGCAGCAGACATGCACGCTGTTCATCCAGAGCGGTGTCCAGCTGCTGCCCCAGTTCACCCAGCATGCAGCAGCCTGGGCCAACACCAACGTAGTCCGAGCCAACTTCAGCCAGCCCAACCAGTCCCACAGCCAAGCAGAGCGAGGAGGACACGGCCACGGTAGTCCAGACGTCTCTATACAGCACTCACACATCTAATAGTCAGCTCTTTATTGAAATTAATACAGTTTTAAGCTTCTTTTAGCTGCTTGTTTTGGTTTTATGCACATTTACTGTCTGGCTCTGTGTTTTTGTGCAACTCAAATCAACCTATTTTACTGTCCAGCATCAGACAGCAAACAGATGAAGTATAAGAACATCTGGTGAAATGAATGCAGAGACACATAGAGCTGAAATTAGACTCCAGTGAGATGATGATGATGATGAATGTGGAACTAGGAAATTGTTTCCTAACATGTCAGCTCTAAAAACTTTATAGAGAGGTAATATTTGAGCTCTAACATCCCTAGTTTCATATCTTCACCCTATACATGAAGCTAAATGTAACTCCCTGTTCAGTGAGTCTACAGACTGGTACCAGTTCCATTAAAGAGTGTTTTTACTTCACAGTATTTTTATACTACAGGTAGTACTAAGAGGAAAACTAAAAATAATTCCGTGTAGAGAATGTCCTTATTTTTTATGTGTATCATGTTGCCACCCTGTGGAAGAAGGTTGAGTACTTATTTTAGCATATATTCAGGACTGCATGTCATGCTATTGGTTCCTGTTGTTTGTAAAGAGAAGTTCTAGTCCTGCAGTGTTTTTATAAATGCTTCTTTCCTGTTCATGGCATCAGACCACATGAGTCGATAACAGCCTCGTGGCCTCTCCATTAGCCCCTGCCGTTCCCTGGTTCCCCCCAGATGAGTCGTGGCCCCTCCAGTCAGGAAGCAGCAGCGTAGAGCTCTCTGGATCAGGAGAGGCCCAGGCCGAGGCCCTGTGGTGGGGACACCACCTGCAGGTGGTGCTGGTCAACACGGTGGCCTTCAGGGGCGTCTGGCAGAAGCAGTTTCTGTTCACCAACACCCAGAACCTGCCCTTCATCCTGTCTGATGGGACTCCCATCAAGGTGCCCATGATGTACCAGGCTCCAGAGGTCAGCTTTGGTAAGAGACCAGAATCATCCGCTGGATGAGCTCCTAGGATGTAGTTAGATGGAACTGTTCGGTTTAGTTAGACCAGTGTATTATATGACTGGGTGTAATTCTGTGATTAGTTTCACTTATCTGAAGTCTCTTCTGCTGCACGTTTCATGCAGCATCCTCCCCTTCTGCTCTCACTGTGTTTGCTCTTAGCGACTGGAAGCTTAACAACATGCACGCTGAGAATGACAGGTTTTGGTGAAAGTTTAGATTGTGCAATAAGGCCGACCCTCCTGGTCCTTCAGGTGGTGAAGGCCTTTTATTGACAGAGCTCTCCTCCCTGCATGCAGACATTGCTGTCTAGGCTGCTGTTCCTTCATCCTTGGCTTTAAACAGGCTGTTATGTTTGTTTTACAGAAACCCTTTTCTTTAACCTACAGCAGGATAACAGTGAGCTGCAGCCAGATCTTTCTCCTGCAGTGAATCAGTGGTTTGGTTATAGAGACCCTGTTAGGGGTCGCCTTGAGCTCTGTGGAGGTTTTTAGCTTCACCACTAAACAGGTCTCAGCTCTCTTATCCAGCAGGAGCTGTTTTCAACAGAACCCACTGAGATTTATTAGTACATCTAAAAGTCTCAGACAGATAGAGTTAGTGACTGAACAGTGCAGAGCATTTAAGAGCTTAAGATTTATAGCCGATAATATGTCATATGTGTGTAGTTTTGAACCTTGAAACACACAAAAATATGCCATGTGTGTGTGTGTATATATATATATATATATATATATATATATATATATATATATATATATATATATATATATATATATATATATATATATATATATATTAGGGATGGGACGAGATCTCGTGCCACGAGATCAAAATGTCACGAGAATTCCCGTGCACGCCTTCCACGAGATTGTAGTTTAAGTAACAGTCCTTTAGTATTTATTTTATCTTGGCCTGTTCAATATACTACTGCTGACTTATGCAATGACACCCCCCACCACTAAGGGGCAACAGTGCGCAATGAGTGCGCGGGTTGTTTTGATACGTGTGTGCCGGTGTGTGCACAGACGTGCTGCAGTCGAGACAGAGAGAACCGCCAGAAATGCAATGGAGTACGAAGGAGAAATCCAGGATCCATCCCCAACTTTTAAATCTCCAGTGTGGCAACACTTTGGTTTTCCGGTGGAAGAAAAAGATGGTAAAATATCCGCAAACAAGACACAAACCGTTTGTAAACACTGCAAAAAGATGTTGCCATATACAGGAGCTAACACGAGCTGTACGCAAAGACATTTACAGAACTACCACAAAAGCCTGAACCTGACCACGCCACCAAAAACAACCTCGAAACAACAACAGATTAGTATTTATTTATTTTTTTGAGTTATCCACAAATGTTTGCACATTTTGTTTTGCACTTTAAAAAGAAAGCACTTTTAGTTTGTTAACCTTCTCAGCTAAAAAACAATTTTATTGCAGAGAGAATTACACTCCTGTTTAAGAGCTGATATTTAGAGTTAAATTTGTTAATGACGTTGCAGTCTGCTTAATAAAAAGAAAATATATTGTGAAAAATAGGTTTCATGTATTATTAAAAACGGTAGTTAAAATCTCGTCACGTCTCGATCTCGTGAACTCAATCTCGTGAGATGTCTCGTCTCGTGGAAATTGTGTCTCGTCCCACCCCTAATATATATATATATATATATATATATATATATATATATATATATATATATATATATCTCCAGCGAATTTAAAAGAGCAGTATTTCTATGAACATTTGGAAAAATTGATATTCCTATAAAAAGAACCATCAAAATTACACCATTTAGACCCAGAAAAGATGAAAACAGAATGAATCTCTGGATTTTCAACTTTCTGAAGCTCCTTGAACTACTTATGCTGATTTTATGTGCCATACAGTGGAAAAAACAACTAAATTCAGGCTTTGTCATCAAAAGCACTTTTTTCTATATGTCCCATTTTCCTTTTTTAAAATAAATTTTAAATTATAAACATATGTCTATTCATTGATTCAACTGTCAACAACAATTTTATTTCAATTGAAAAACTTCACTTATGTCAAATATTGCTATTTGACAAAACTGCAATTATTGCGATTAATTAATTACAAAGCCTGCAATTAATTAGATTAATTATTTTAATCATGTCTCACCACTATTTTTAACATTTCTTTTTTTCCACCAAAAAAATGTTCAAAAATTTCCCCAAAATGTTGAAAATGGGGACATCAGAAGTTTCACTGTGAGAAATGTTTTTTTTTCTCCACATTTTCAAACTTTAAAACGGGTCAATTTTGACCCGCAGGATGACATGAGGGTTAATAGAACAGAACAAACCCAACTGTCTAAGGTTTCTAAAACATGATTTTCTATCCCTGCAGCGATGGTCCTCCTCAAAAGATCCAGAGCTCCAGTCTTCAAAGCAGATCGACCGTTCTTATTTCTACTGCGACAGGTTCAAACAGGTATTTACTTCACATCATACAGATGTTTTCAATGTTTTAGTCGAGAAAAGCACCCTAGTCAGGGTATGCTGTTTGACATTTTAGATTTAGTATGAAAATAAATAGATCTTTGAATGAGTTGCACTGATCAGACACCATAGAAATACTCAGTGGAGCAGAAAGGTTTGAGCTGAAAATAGTCTGAGAAATATTTCCTAAATATCTATAAATAGTGTAATAAATGGCTGAGCCTTTTTCAGAACCTGCTATAGCAGAGCTGAGAGACAAAGGAAAAGCCAGCATGAAGTGTCTTCCAGACCAGCTTCAGTACATCTGAGCATGGATTCTTTAAAGTCTCTGGAGGGATGGAGCTCCTGTCCTCTAAAGCAGTGGTTCCCAACCTGGGGTCCGCGCCCCAACAGGGAGGCGCCAGAGACCTGAGGGGGGGCGCGAAGCTTTGTCTGCTCTGAGGCTGTGATGTTATAAAAAATAGATTTTTACATTCTGGATAAAATCAGAGTAACAGACTCACTGTGTCATCACAAGTCTACCTATAAAACATTTTTAAAACACATTTATTTGGTCTTTCTTCAAAAATGCTTTGCTACTTCGATGGCCACACCTCCTTGTCCTTTCAGCTTCTCTCCACACTTTCTTCAGGTTGGCTCCGAGTTCATCCCGATTCATTAGTTTGTGTGCAGTTAGAAAATTACTGACGGAAACGGTGTCTGAAAAACGCAAAACGGGTGAAGATTCATCAGTACCTAAAAACTCTGGCTATACCTCGAGAGTTACCTTAAATTTGGTTTTATTAAAGGACAAGACAGAATTCTGTTATTTGTGGTGAAATGCTTGCAAATGACAGCATGAAGCCAGCGAATTACGGCGACGTCAGGAAATAAAACACAGTTTGGTAAAGTCGGAAAGATATTCACAAATACGGACTTCCGGCATCAATAACTCATTAAATATATGTTGTCTAAACATAAACGATGCCTCTTTTCCATCGTTGTAAGGTAGACAATGTGCTACAAGCCCAGTTTAATCAAAAGTATCTGTCTTTCAAGCTACAGAAGTAACATTGGTGTCTATGAGCAGCCGGCTGTGCGAAGAGTGAACAGGGACTGTCTGCAAAATGCAAAACCGCTGCAAACGGCGAAGACACACAAATATTCAACAAATTTACTGCAGCCAGCAACTCCTGCTGGTCATACTACAACTCTTGGTTTGATATAAAAATTTTTTGTTCATAATTTTAAGGATTTTTTTAGAAAAAAAAAATCAATAACTTATCTCTTATGCATTGTAGTGTCACCAAATTTACTGCAGCCATAAACTCTCTCCTCCTTGTCAGAGTACAACTCTTGGTTTGATATGAAATTTTTTTTTTTAGAATTTTAGGGAATTTTCTATTAGTAATGCCATTCAATAACTTCCCTCTTATGTTTTGTAGTGTACTTATGGTGTTTTTTTTTTTTTTTGGCAGCTCATAGGCGGGGGCAGCTCATAGGCCGGGGCAGCTCATAGGCGGGGCAGCTCATAGGCGGGGCAGCTCATAGGCGGGGCAGCTCATAGGCCAAGCCAAACAGGTTGGGAACCACTGAGTTAGAACATGGTGAAAGTGTAGCTAAAGTTAAGTTAGCGAAACTACGGATAAGCAACGTTTCCTTTTACTTCCAGAAAAATAAAAGCCTCATATTTGCTATTTATTTAAAAAATCACTAAAAGCAACACTTCCACCTAGTTTGTTTTAGTTTGTTGGTATTTATCGGTGGAGCAGCAGCACAATTTCCACAGACAGTTTTACTGTCCGTTGTCCTGTTTTAATGAGTTTTCAGTTCAGTAATTCAGTCCTTGGGCTGATTGGACCAACAGACACTGAAGGACTCCGACAGCTGGTCGGTCATAAATGATAATTTACTGATCGATGCCGGTTTTAATGAACTTTATGTTTAACTTCAGAGTCAGATATAATGTGAGCAGTGAAACCCAGGAGTCGGTGGAGTTTATTTGTGTGTGTTGACCAGAGAAGAGAGTTAACATCCAGTGAATATTAGCTTTAATGTGAATTAGCGATGCTAACAGAGCTAGCTGACCAGTCCTGATTAGCAGCTAAATGTAGCATCAAACTAACGATGTTTGTGTTGTTTCCTGTCAGCAGCTGAAGTGTGTTGTGTTCCTGTAATGTGGTTCATTAAGTTCATAAAACTGGCTGGTTGATGTTAATGTAACGTTCAAGAAACTTAAATGTGATTAAAACAGTAATGTTAATGTTCTAGTTGTCAGTAATCAGCTTTAATTTCACACTAAATCAGACTCTGATAGTTTTAAATGACATCAGTTTTGTTAATTTGTTGAAAATTGTCTCATTTGTTGTTGTGATGTTGCTGCTGATTCATTAAAAGCAGATGATCCATGTTGAAGATACGTTTAGTTCTAGTATCAGAAGTACAAGAAGGAAAATGGAAGTTTAGTTCTGCTACATCAAAGATTTCAGGATTAAAATAACTAAATGAGTCTTTATGGCTCAAACTTTATTTTACAATAATGAAATAATCACAGATAATAAAAATATAAATAGCTGAGAAAACCTGAGAGAATAATTTCCTGAAAAATCTGTGAAGGAAAAGCAGCTTTTTATCCTGAAAGATCAGAATCAGCTCCAACATCTGCATCTGACAGCATCAAATCAACCAGAAAGAAACGAAAAAAGAAAATGATTTCTTTCTGATCACATCTGTTCCGCTGCTCACATTCTGCTGCTGCTCACATTCTACACATTTATAGTCCACTTTTAAAAGTTCAGCAGACAGGTGCTCTGCTTTGGAGTGTGACGATGTCGTCGGTGATGTGGAGAGTGAAGTTTCTGTTTCACCCACAGCATGCTTTAGGGCAGCCGGGTCGGACTTGATGTTTGAAATACTGACAAACAGCTCAGATTTAACTGTCTGTAGTTCCGTTTTGATGGATGTTAAATTTTCACTCAAAGCCGCCAGGAGCTGGGTCATTAAAATAACTGCCGTCTCGTTACAGAGTGAAAGTAGCATTTCCTCCAGAACTGGTCAGAGATTGCAGCATCTGAGGGCCTCTTCAAAAGAAGACGTAGTTGATGAAGGTGTTCTGGAGCAGGACCAGAAAGACCACGACCAAGCAGCCTTGAGATCTTAGGCAGCATCTCCCTCAGGTGGGTGTCAACGGTGTTCACGGTCAGGTCTGTGGTAATCCTGTCAAAAAACAAAACAGAAAAAAATCTAGATTATAAATCAACATGGAACCAAAGCACTCTGTGTATAACGCCATAGTATAGGATGTAGTTCAGAAAATGTCAAAGTATAGTATACTTTTCAAGAATAACATAGTATGGCCTGTAGTTCATAGTATAGCATGTCGGCAAAAAAAAAAATCATAGATTATTATGTGGTTCAAAAAGCGCAAAATGATAGGATGTTGCCTAAAATTGTCATGTATGATATGTGGTTCAAAAAATGTCATAGTGCAATATATTGTCAAAATAGTATGTTATTCAAGAAAACATCAGAGTATAATATGTCGTCTAAAAAATGCCATAGAATAATATTTCATTGCACAAGTAAAAGTATAGTAATTTTTAAAACTGTTCAAATTCTTATAATATGTTGCTAAAAAACATAAAAAAAAATTAAAACAAAAAAAGTCATAGTAATATTTCAATTAAAAAAGCCTGTAGTATAGAGTGTCGCCCAACAAACGTCATAGTTTAGCATGTCACTCTAAAAACATCATAGAAAAGCCTTTAGTCCACAAAAAGTTGTTATGTCCTGGCTGTCTGAAGTAGGTGAGCAGCAACACCAAAACAGTCCAAACGCTGGTTTCCAGAGGGTTAGACAAGTATTTATTTGAAAGAGGAAGTTTACAACACAACATGTGAGGGGTTTAAAAACAAATGGGTGTTAGTAAAATAAAAATAAATAAACAGAACTAAAAGTGAACTTCATGTTGACATTGATGTGCACTCCAACCAGGAACAAAGTAAAAGATAATCAATACAAAAAAAAAAAACTCTTCCTGTTCACCTCTTAAAACCCAAAAACACACCGCAGTAGCACCCTAAACTAAAACTACCAATGGGTTTCCTGTTTTCCTTTCTGAACAATTCAAAGGTCCCTCTCTATCTCCCCACACATGCACCAACCACTGGAACACATCTCCAAAGTTCTGCCAGGCCAGCTCAGCTTCCCCTCAGAAGAAGTGCCGCCACCTGCCAGATGAAGGAGCCTTTTGAGAGGCAGCTGGCATCGTGATTGGACTGTACTTTGGTCTGTTCCAATCCAGCTTCAGCTCCAGAGACGGCAGGCGGGACGAGTCAACGGAGGCCGGGTGGACGAACGAAGGCATGCAGCTGAGTACAATCCAGAAAACAACAAAGGAGGAGTGCAGTGACCCAGGGCCAGAACAAGCAGAGTATGTCTCTTAGAAAACATCATAGTATAGCCTTTGGTATGAAAAAACGCCATCATATACATCGTATATTGTACAAATAACAAGTCAAAGGAAAGAGACATACATTGTAGAATTGTAGTAATTGTGGGCTGACTGATTTATTGATTATCAGTATTTTATTTTTTACTGATTTACGGTAATAAATACATTTAAAAATGGCGCTACTTTGGCTCTGAACCTTTATCTACCTGTGGTCGCTCTGTCTTCTGGAGTGATTTGATTGGTTATACGTCACGAATAAAACTCCTTTAACTTAACATCTGTAAATAAAACAAAAACGTACCAACAAAGTTTTCTGTTAGAGTTTGTGTTCTTCAGAGTTTAACTCCAAGATTTTAAATACTTTACTGCAAATTAATATCTACTCCAAATGTCTCACTAATAATGATTATCAGCCTTAAAAACCCACAAAACACCCCTCTATACTCGACCACACTTAGTACAGTCCGGTTCCCCCTTCTATAAATCTGCTTGGAATCTTCCACTTCCTGTTTGTCAAAGTGGCCTTCTACCTGGACAGGTTTTGTTGGAGCTCATGCAACAAACATTTTGGGTAACTGCACTTTAATATGGATGGATGACACTGAATTAGAGTCTGTTTTAATGAGAGTGAGTTAAGATGTGTAGCTCTGTCATTAAATAGGAAATTATTTCTCAGAATTCACAGAGAAAAGTCTGAAATGTTTGCTCGGTTAGCGTCCCACATGTTCTTTGGCTCAGCTAAAGCTAACTCTCTCCAACTTCTGGATCTCTTGAGTTACTTGTTAAATTATCTTGCTAGAGGTGCTGAAGCTCAGAAAATCTGAGATGTTTGTTCAGAATAAGCTCATTCTCAAGTCTTATCTGAACTGTCCTCTTTTGTTTGAACTTTCCCTAAACTTAGGAGTTAATGACAGAGCAGCACATCCAGACTCAGTCTCATTTATGTAGAGATTAAACTTCAGTGTCATTCATTGATGTTAAAGTGCAGTTTTTCAAATGTTTGTTGCACATGCTCCCGACCAAAGCAGTCCAGGTGGAAGACGATGTGAAGAGAAAGCTCCAGAGGATGAATATCACACATTTATGTTGGAAATAAATGTTCTTTAATTAGACATTATCATGCAAAAGTTGGATTTCCCTTTAATGATGTTCAAATCTTTGTTGAGTGTTTTGTTGATGTTGGTTTCTAAATGTTTTTTGACACTCGGCCCCAAAGATTAAAACCTTTTACGGCTCAGAAGCTGCAGCAATTCACACATTATCAACTATCTTTCTGACTAAACTAAGATAAAAAGTGAAAAACTACCTGATTCCTGCATCATGAATGTAAATCTTTTTGGTTTTTATGACAGTAAAGTGAATATATTTGGGTTTGACATTTTATAAACCAAAACAAGAAATGAATTAGTGGAGAAAACAATCAACAGATTAATGGTCAAAGAAAATATGTTTTCCAACATATATGGCTGAATTACTCCAACATTACAAGATACATACAGTTTTGATTCAATTTTATTTATATAACACCAATTACAGGTCAAATTGTCTCAAGACGCTTTATTTTTATATTTTTTGTATTTTTTAAAAATATGACAAAGTAAGAAATTTAAAGCTTTTGACTAATCCAATTTATTATTTGGTTTTTAAGAGACTAATGGACAATTAAAATAAGTTTCTCCACTAAAACTAATAAACATGAGATCAAACAGAAGGAAGAGTTTTAAATACTGCAGTGTCTCAACAAAAACTAAATCTGCTGGTGGATTCCATTAAAGTCCAAATAAATGATAATAAAGTGTGACACTAAAGGTTTGTGGTGCTAAAAATGTCAAAGTAAAGATATGAAGTTGAACATCTGGATGGAGGTTGATAAAAGTTGACCTCCCTTCATTTCTGTGGAGTCGATTCCATGGATTTTCTGGATGGTGGTTGAAGACCTGCTCTTCTAGTGGTCTTCCTTCTAGTCACTGTAAAAAGTCAGTCCATCCTGGCCGACTTCAACACCTCTTCATGACAACTTGTTCTGCCTCCGACCTGGTGGAAACACCAGAAACTCGGGAAAACCTGTCGAGACTCGAGGAACTCATCGAGACTCGAAGAACTCGTGGAGACTCGAAGAACTCGTGGGGCGGGGGAAGGTGTGGTGGGCGGTGGGGAGAGGCGGGGGAGTAGAGGGGGGAGGCCGCCACCCACCTCCCCGCCTACTCTCCGCCCTGACTCCACCCAGGCTCCGCCTTGGCTCCACCCATGTGGTCACTTCAGGAACTACGATGCCAAAGGGACGACGAATTTATTTCTTAGTATCTGATCTGTAGCTCAGTGAGTTAAGGATTTGCCTGTGGAGCTGCAGGTCGCTGGTTCAAGACCAGACACTTCTTAAATTTTCTCAAAATCCTGACAAAGACAAAGAAAGAAAATTGCCAGTGGTGGGTCTTGAACCTGCGACCCTCCGCTTGGTAGTCCTCTTCTTATCCTCCTGAGCTACTCGCTCAGATACTAAAACTTCTTTTTTTTGCGCATTTATCATCTATTTTTTGTGGTTTTCGAGTTTTTTTTTTAACTCGAGTCTCGACTCGACCGTTTTTCTCAGGAGGTTGGACTTCAGCCTTTGTGCTGGAGGGTTGAACCCTCAGTTCCAAGACTTTCCAAGCCTCCACACCTCCCGAGTCCTCAGGACCTGAGCTTTCACACAGTCTGAGGGCTGAAATTTTCTAAGTCCCACAGTAGTTCTCTGTTGGATTGAACTTTCACACAGTCCAAGGACTGATATCTTCTAAGTTCCTCAGTAGTTCTCTGTTAGTTTGAACCTTCAGACAGTCTGAGGACTGAAATCCGAAAAGTTCTTGAGCAGTTCTCTGTTAGTTTGAACCTTCAGACAGTCTGAGGACTGAAATTTTAAAAGTTTCTCAGTACTTCTCTGTTAGTTTGAACCTTTAGAGAGTCTGAGGGCTGAAGTTTTAAAAGTTTCTCAGTACTTCTCTGTTAGTTTGAACCTTCAGACAGTCTGAGGACTGAAATCTTAAAAGTTTCTCAGTACTTCTCTGTTAGTTTGAACTTTCTGGTTAACAGAAGCCTTAAAACTTGTGACCATGAGTCTTGATTTCACATTTAGACCATCCATCTGAGTTCTTCTCAGACCTTCACCTGTGGATTTTTTAGAAATCCTCAACAAACTTTGATTCTCTTCACTGAACAGTAAAGTTTGTGGAGATCAGAAGGTAACATTAGTTTGATAAATGCCTTCAACTACTAGTAGACTTTATCTGGAAAGCAGTTTTCTGAAATGAGTTCTTAGTAAATCTATCCACAATCAAACCAAGAAGATAGAAAGAGGAAATGTTTGAAGAAACAACTTGATGTTTTCATTTCAGACTAGAAAACACTTTAATACGTTTATCTGTTTTTGCTCTTTTTGATCGTTCTATTGTCTCTTCTGTTTAATTTGATCTTCTAAAGTCTAAATGGTGTCTTTTCAAATGTTTTGTCTTTAGTTTGATTCTTCTTAAATGTTTAGTTTTGCTCTTTTCTCACCTTTTATTCTTTTCTAATGTCTGATTTGATTTCCAAATGTTTCGTCTTTTTAATGTTTGTTGTTTTTTTCAAATGTTTTATCGGCTTGTTTGAAAAATCTCCTTTTCTTTCCCAATGTTTAATTTTTTTTATTAAATCTTTGTTTTTCTTTTTAAATGTTTTACCACCTTTTAATGTTTAATTTTCTTTTTAAATGCGTCATTGTATTTTCTGTTTAATTCCTATTTAAATTTTGTTGTCTTTAAGATTTCATTTTCTAATTAAACATTTAATTTTTTAATTAAATGTTTTGTCCTTTTAAAGGTTTAATAATCTAATTAAATGTTTTGTATTTTTTTTAAATGTTTAATATTCTTGTTTAATTGTATTTTTTAAATGTTTAATCATCTATAATATTTCATCTTTAATGTTTAATATTTTTGTTTGAAAATTTTTGTTTAATTTCATAATTACATGTTTTGTATCTTCTGCTTATTCATCTAATTAAATATTTTGTGTGTTTAATATAATTCAATTGTATTTAATGTTTAATTTTCTTTTTAAAAGTTTTATTGTATTAAATGCTTTTTTCCTTTGATTTAATTGCTTTTCTTTATGTAGTTTACTTCTTTAATCTTTTTTTCTGTCAAGATTTTAACCCCAACCTTAAAAATGAAACAAACCCTTAAATCACAATGAAAATACTTTTGTTGTCACAATCATGAGTTAGTCAGTTATTCAATTTATCAATTCAACTTTATTTGTTTAGCACCTTTCACACAGATGACAAAACTAAACAAGCAAAGAGAAAAAACTATGCTAAAACTACGATTAAAACTCAAAAACATATTTTAAAAGAAAGATTTAACATGGTAATAAAATATGTTGTGTCCAGGGGATGGAGGGAGTTTATTGAAGTCTTCTTGGGCTCACATGGTAAATCATTTAAAATATAAACTTGATATTCAGCCTAAGGAAACTGCAGCGCGTCAGAAGAACCAACAATATCTCCTGTTTTCTCCTTTAATGAGTCGACTCTTCTTGTGCTTTCAGACCAAAGAACTACAGACTCTTCACAACCTGCTCAAACTCTTGGTACAGGACCTCGCCACACGGATCAAGAAGGTTTCCGTCTCATTTCTACTCTGAAGCTCACCTTCTCCTGCTCAAACTGCTGACAAATGTTTCTGCTGCTCTAAAGTCTGCTCTCCAAAACTTCCTAAAAACTCTCAAAGCCTCTTCTGCTGCAGGTTGCTTTGTAGAACTGTTCCAGAAAACCTCACTAAACCACATGGAGGGGCCTCAAGATAGTTGTCCAAATGAAACCATACAAAAACCAAACTAGTACAACCCAAACACTAAAGTCTCCTGCAGCCTACCAGAGAACCTCTGAGAACAGAGAATCAGGACAGGAACTCTTACCTTCTGGACAACCAACGCTGGTTCTCAAACAAGAATACAGACTGTGTCTGACCAAAAACCTCTGAAGATTCACTACAGCCAAGATAAAGACACAACTCACCTGCACCAAATCCACTAATCACTGCACACATTAGCACCATGTGCTAACTGTGGCTAAAGAACCACCTTTACCAAGACAACTATCCAGTACAAAGCCCTAAAACACACCAAGAAACACATTAAAGATGATTTTACTGCTGGAAGCTGCAAGCCAACACCTAAAGAACAAATTAAAGCAACAGAGCCAAACCCGGTTCAGTGGTGAAGAGAAACAGAGGAAATGTTTGTCTGCAGCTAAATAAAGCAGGAAGACACTGAGCTGCTCAGGTGTTCCTGATAACACCAAGCTGCTCAGGTGTTCCTGATAACACCAAGCAGCCACCTGGACAGCCAATAGGAACACAGCTTACTGGGAGTCCAGAGGGCTGGCTTAGTGAAGGAAATTTAGTTTAAAGTTGAAGCAGAAAGTTAACAAAGAAAGTTGAAAACCACCTTCTGATCCCTGAAATCTCTGAGTTTTCACACAAAGAACACCTGAACATGTCAAACTGGTTCCATAGTTGAACCCTCATTGTAAAAACGTCATAGTATGGTGTGTTGCTCAAAAAACATTACGACCCGGCTGTGTGGGGTCGCCGAGGAGCA